>NC_037672.1:133454623-133595304 GCF_003255815.1 Theropithecus gelada | reverse complement strand
TCATCACTGGCCATCAGAGAAATGCAAATCAAAACCACAATGAGATACCATCTCACACCAGTTAGAATGGCGATCATTAAAAAGTCAGGAAACAACAGGTGCTGGAGAGGATGTGGAGAAATAGGAACACTTTTACACTGTTGGTGGGATTGTAAACTAGTTCAACCATTATGGAAAACAGTATGGCGATTCCTCAAGGATCTAGAACTAGATGTACCATATGACCCAGCCATCCCATTACTGGGTATATACCCAAAGGATTATAAATTATGCAGCTATAAAGACACATGCACACGTATGTTTATTGCAGCACTATTCACAATAGCAAAGACTTGGAATCAACCCAAATGTCCATCAGTGACAGATTGGATTAAGAAAATGTGGCACATATACACCATGAAATACTATGCAGCCATAAAAAAGGATGAGTTTGTGTCCTTTGTAGGGACATGGATGCAGCTGGAAACCATCATTCTTAGCAAACTATCACAAGAACAGAAAACCAAACACCGCATGTTCTCACTCATAGGTGGGAACGGAACAATGAGATCACTTGGACTCAGGAAGGGGAACATCACACACCGGGGCCTATCATGGGGAGGGGGGAGGGAGGAGGGATTGCATTGGGAGTTATACCTGATGTAAATGACGAGTTGATGGGTGCAGCACAGCAACATGGCACAAGTATACATATGTAACAAACCTGCACGTTATGCACATGTACCCTACAACTTAAAGTATAATAATAATAAACACATTAAAAAAAAAAGAGAGAGAAGATAACATATTTTAAAATATGAAATATTTTAAAACATAAAATATTTTGAAATTTATGAAATGTAAAATGTAATTATCTCTGGGTGGTAGAATATATTATATATAATATTCATATTACATTATATAAATATATATAATCTGTTATATTTTTTATTTCCTTGATACTTGAAAAAAGCAGGTATACTATATTATAAAAAATGGAGACAGGGGATTTCTCAATTATTTGTGAACTTCTTCGTAGTGGATTTAGTATCATACCCATTTCCTTTCCTGATATACTAATTGTGATGTCAAAACATTTCAAGTTTTCAGCTGTGATGAGATAAAGATTAAAACACTATAGTAAAAATGCTCAGGTACTTGCTAACTAGACTTGAATACAATGCTTTATTTTGTAGTTGTTATTGGCCTAAGGCATTAAGTTGTAATGATTCCATCCCAAAGCCACAGAGTGTATTCACATTTTTTTAAATTATGAGATTTGTATTTCTCAAGGCTTGTGGAAGTTACCTTATAAAATAGTTTTCCAATGTCTTATGCCTCCATGTGGAAAATATTGGGTATTTTTCTGTTTGTGAGTTTGTTTTATATCTACTGCATTTCAGGTTGCAAAAATAATTTTTGTATTCTTTTATGTTAATAAAATTTGTATAACATACATGAATTTTTTAATTCAATGATTAGAATCTTCTTAGGAGCCATTATTAGACTTTTTTTTTTTTTTTTTTTTTTTTTATAAGTAAGCCTGGAGTTACATGAAGGAGCCTGGAATATTTTGGACCTCAGGTGAAATACATTGCTTTTTAAATTATTTTATAAAAGAATGACAAAGGCTGGGCACCAGGGCCCATGCTTAAAATCTGGCATTTTGGGCTGGCTGAAGCAGGAGGATTGCCTGAACTCAGGAGTTCAAAACCAGTTCTGGCAATACAGGGAGACCTCATTTGTACAAATTAAAAATATTACCCAAGTGTGGTGGCATGCACCTGTGGCCTCAGCTACTTTTGAGGCTGAGGCAGGAGGATCTCCTGAGCCTGGGAGGCTGAGGCTGCATTGAGCCATGATCATGTCACTACACTCCAGCCTTGGGTGACAGAGCAAAAACCAGTCTCAAAATAAAATAAAATAATGGCAATAACCAATACACACACACACACACACACTCTCTCACACACACACACATAATTTTTTTTCTGTACTTTTGCTTATTTTACCTCCATGTAAAATAAGCTTAGCAAATTGAACAATTTTTAACAATATTTAATTTTTTTATCTTCAAAATTGATTTTGTTGATTTATTAAAGTATGAAGACCTCATGTAAGAGACTTATCTGAAAAAAGATGATTGAGTAGGAATGTGGACAGAAGTATGGAAGTACAAGAGAATATATTTTATTGGGAGTGTAATTCTCAAACTCTTCAGTTTGTCCCCCTTCCTTTTCCCCAACAATACAACTTACTTTGCTTAAAAATAATTTTGAGGCGGGGCATGGTGGCTCACGCCTGTAATCCCAGGACTTTGGGAGGCCAAGGCGGGCGGATCATGAGGTCAGGAGTTCCGGACTATCCTGGCTAACATGGTGAAACCCCATCTGTACTAAAAATACAAAAAATTAGCCAGGCATGGTGGCGGGCACCTGTAGTCCCAACTACTCAGAGGCTGAGACAGGAGAATGGTGCGAACCGGGAGGCGGAGCTTGCAGTGAGCGGAGATCATGCCACTGCACTCCAGCCTGGGCGACAGAGCCAGACTCTGTCTCAAAATAATAATAATAATAATAATAATAATAATAATAATAATAATAATTTTGAAACAATTTCAGTAACAGAATATTATTGTTTCTGTGATATATATATACACACACACACACAGTAGGCATATTTTTCACTACTACTATTAATTTAAAAATTGCACTCAATTGTATTCAGTAGGTAACCAGTTCAAACTGCCAAAGAGTTAATGACGAATATTCTTTATAGGGGAATATCTAAATGAGGTAAAGAAGATAGATATCTTGCTGTTATTTAAAACATTGTAAGTTGATTCTGTTAGGTCCTTAAAATATACTTTACTAACATTGAAAGTTCTTTTTAAAAGCATTATTTTCACATGCCAAAACTCTCTTTAAGAACTTGCACACTGATCTTTGGCTGTATGTCAGCATAAATGACAAAGTCAAGTGAATAATAATAGAAAGAGTCTCTATTGATTGGTATCCAGGACAGCGAGACTATTATTGGAATCTATATAAATCATCTTCTCGTAAACTAATGTGTGTCTTAGAGCTATAGACAACTTGATAAAAGCTAATTTGAAGAAAAGACATTTTCTGTGTGTCCTTGATGGTATAACTGGTAGTCTAGCTATCACAAAATAATAATGACAATGTTTTGAATATATAAAAATTTATGAATAATGAATTTTGGTTTTAGTTGTTTATAGTATCTCAAAAATAGGAACATGTAATTTATTTTTCTGATTTTTTAGGAACAATTTCTTATGTCCTATCTAATCCATGTATCACATATTTTGAAACATTATATTTTATACCTTTTGCATAATTGAATGATGAGGATTAATCTTTCACCAAAATTATTCTTCCTTTATGTTCTCAGTCAGTATTTATTATAAAATTAACCATTATAGAGGTGTGAACTTTAGCTCAGTCTCAATTAGAAGTTTAATATATTCATTCATTTTCTGATAAAGCAGTCATATAGCATAGTTTTTGTCAATTAGTTATAAAAGGAAGTTTCACACGGCAATATTTCTGGAATGTATTTAGTTTCCTGATAGCAAAGGCAGACGCACAAGAATATTATAGCTTTTCAACCTCTTCACCTGTTCTTCTGGCTTAGTTTATCCTACAGACAAACATTCTGAATTATTAAAAAAGAAACATATAAAGTAAAATTTAATAAAAAAAGTTAAAAAGCAAGGTTCTTAATAACATTGTTTTGGCACCGTGCCAAGTATGACATTTCCTATCTTGTGATCGCTAATTGTGTAAAATTATTAAATTCCTTTAATATCTGCAATGGTGAGTACTCTGTTATTTGTAACCAAAATCGTTTGTAACTGATACTATTTAAATACCAGACCTGATCTCAAAACAATAGATAAGAATTTTCTTTAGAATCTAAATTGACCATTATGCAGGATTGTGAAAGAAAGATTCATAGAAGATACAAAATGATTAAGTAGGAGATCAAATGATGAGTTTTGAGCAAACTTTCAAGTTACAGTTAGTTTCATACTCTATACTCTCTCATAGGCAGGAAGAGAGAGGAGGATGGCTCCCACTAATTAGCAGTATACTACATGATTTAAATGATAGCCTATAATTCCCTCAGATCAGCTTCAAGGTTGCCGAGGGCAATTAAAAAAAAAAAAAAAAAAAACAAAAAACTTAGGAGAAAAAAACATGGAAGGGCACTACTGATGCCTATGGAAAGCCACAAAGACTAAGCAAGCAAAAACAATTATTTATATGAATATGTGAGTGAGAGATCTCCTGCAATGATAGAGTTATTTTCTTAGGAATTCGTAAAATGAATCCAACCAGCACTCTGGTGCTAAGTCATGCTAACAACAGCAATCAAATTGAACATTTCTTGGACTTTATTTCACTTTGTTGTTCAATTCAACTTTAGATGGTTGTGGACAATCTATTAAATGAGAGAATACTAGTTTTCTCTTACTGCCTTAAAGTACTATAAATTTAAAAGCTTAAAATGGTACCAATTTGTTATCTTGTTTGCAAATCAGCAGTATGATATGGCCTCTTTGGGCTAAAATTGAGGTGTTAGCTGGATTGGTTTTTATTTTTTATTTATTTTGATTTTTTCTGGAGGCTGTAGGGGAGAAGCAATTTATTCTTCCAGCCTCTGGAGTCTTTCTGCATTCTTTGGCTCATGGCTTCCTTTTTCCATTTTTAAAGCCAACAACGTTGTATCTCTTTAGTCCTTCTTCCATCTTTAACTTTACCTCTCTCTAACCCTCTCTCTTTCTCTCTGTCCACAGTCAGAGTTTACAGAGTCACAGTTTACAAAAATGCTAAACCTTTACAATTGTTATAATATGATTACAATTGTACTACTGAAAATACACACTAAGGTATAATATAAAGAAAGAAATGTTAAGACAAAGATATTTTTCTATTAACGATATGATTTAGACATTTGGATAAATGTACTTATCATTATTAAATGCATGTTAATCTATTTGATTTGCCACAGTCTTAACTTTGCGTGTTATAGTGCAAAATCTATGCTGATATAAAGACAAATTTGTGGCTCAAAAATCAACCATTTTTTTTTTTTTTTAACAAAATAAAACTTACAGAAGCTTAGAGAATCGAACTTTGTGGAAAAATAGGTGTAGTTTAAAAAATCATGCCTGATATTGTGTAAGATGTTAAGATAACGAGGCTTTTTGTTGTATGGGGATTCTTTAGTCTTTTTGTTTTTTATTTTTATTTTTTTTGTGATAGAGTCTGGCTTTGTTGCCAGACTGTAGTGCAGTGGGGCGATCTCGGCTCACTGCAAGCTCCGCCTCCCGGGTTCATGTCATTGTCAAACTTTTCTATAAATATAAAGGTATACAAAAATAAAAAATTTACTACAAATACAAAAAAAAAGAATTTATGATGTAGATATTCAAATATCTATATAGAAATGAGTTTAATAAAATATGAAGTAAAATTTGGGAGATATTAATTTATGATTTGGTAGTCAAGCTTACATCAAAGTTGATCTTAAATGTAATTCCTGTTATCAATTCAGAAAGCAATGACTCACTTCTTAGAAGAATTTGAGTTTACTTAGATCATTTTAATGCTTTGTTATATGTTTTCTTTGGTAACCAGCTTTTAATCTGTGAACTTTTGTTCATTTAGATCAAGATAGGTATATTTTCTTATTCACAAATAACAGTTATAGTCCCACATATGAGTGAGAACAATGTTACTAAATCAGTGATTAAAAACAATAAAGTTACAGTGATTCAGGCTATACATCTTATAAGTATGCTGATCCAATTATATATATATATGTTTTCTCGCTGAATTGACCTTGATCCTTACAGTTACTAAATTTTTTATGTGTGCAGACACAAATTTTATTTTATGCCACAATAAAAATATTTATGTAATTTTACTATATAATTAACAAATGATTAATTAATAAGTGGCTATTAAATGGTGCTGTGTGTTTATGTTAGTACTTATACTCTTGGGGAATTATATACTTTAATTAAAATATATGCATTACCTGCTTTCCAGGAGGCTCATATTCTGCATGAGGAGACACGATTAACACATCAACAATTGGACAGAAATATGCCAAATTAGATTACTAATTAGAAACTATGAACTACAGAATACTAAAGTGATAATTTAGCCAAGAGAGAATATTGTGAAATAAAATAATTGGGGAAATATTTATGAAGCATATTATAATTTAGTTAAATCCTGAGAGAAAATATTAGGAAAAATAAAGAGAAAAGGAATAATGTTAGGTGGGGAAGAATGTGTAACATTTAACAAAGATACAAAATAAGAATGATAAGGATGTATTTAGATTGCAAAGAAAAAATGTTTTTTGATCATATAGAGAGGAACTATGAGGAATGAGAATGATTAAGCAGTACAGTACCATATAATAGATGGTCTTAAATCGATTCAACAAATAAAATGGTTCATAAGTGCAATAAGCTTAGTCAAAATATTGTATCAGAAGTATTGTGGTGGAAATCTTTTTTGTTGGTAATACATAGTAATTGTATTTATGAGTTGCATGTGATCATTTGTTATATGAATACAACGTAGAATGGTGAAATCAAGGTAATAAGGATATCCATCATCTCAAATATTTACCATTTCTTTGTGTTGGGAGCATTCTAAATTTTCTCTTCTAGCTATTTTGAATTATACAATAATTATTGATAACTATAGTCACCCTATAGTGCTATTGAACACTAGAACTCTCTATCTAACTGTATTTTTGTGTCAATTTACCAACCTGTCTTTATTCCTATCTCCACCACCACCCTTCCTCACCTTTGGTAACCACCATTGTATTCTATATCTCCATGAAATTAACTGTATTTTAGTCCCATATGAGTGAGAACATGCAATGTTTGCCTTTCTGTCCCTGGTTTATTGCACTTAATATATCCTCCAGACTCATCCATGTTACTGCAAATGATAGAATTTCATTCGTTTTTTATGGATGAATAATATTTCATTGTGTATTTATACCACATATTTGTTTCCATCCTAAAGACTTAGTATTTAACACATCAGAGAAATATAGTATTGCAACTAAGTCATACCATTTCAAATGACAGAAATTGTTTCGAAAAATTATGTGTTCTATTTCCACACAAAACAACATATGTAGAAAGGTTAATAAAATCACACAATTCTCATGTGCTTTTAAAAGTATTGTATATAAAGCCAGTGTTCAAATTATCTTTACAATATATTATAAATATTAAAATTGTCATGAGGCTATTTAATACTTTATTGATTTACAGTCGAACCAAGTGTCACATTAATTGGAATTCCAGATGAAATTCTTCTAATTTAACTCAAAAGCCTTTTAAAATAAAGGTTTCATTGATTAAAATGCATAGGTCATTTTTCTCTAGGATGTAGAAAATTGAAAAGAATATTTCTCTGCACCTTGGAAAAAAAAAAAAAAAAAGCAGAATAACATGCAAAATCAGTACTGTTCTTAAAAATGACAGAAAGCTGAGGTCCTAGGGCAACCAATGGCCAGGCACAAGCAGTGACTCCCGAGACAACGTGGTAGAACATAGTGTAGGCCACTGTAAGAGTAGGCAAGAAGAAATCAGATAAAGTTTAAACAAATTGCTAAAGGTCAGGTGTGGGACAGTGGGACAGTATGAGATCCCTTAGAGCAGCAGACAAAAGAGCTCTTTGCAGATCATGTTCTCATGAATGTCCACCTAGTATTCATGGGAAAGACACAGGGAAGAAGAAATATGCAGAAAGCCTCTGTCAGTGGTGCAGGTGTGAAGGAACAATGCCTGCAGCTGTGGGAAAGGAACATGACCTCGGCCTTACCTGGAAGCTTCTCTCATAGAGTAAGAGAAAAAAATAAAAATAAAAAATAAGCAACTATAACCCTGCACTTGGAGAAGGGACAGAGAACAGTCCCGGGGCCCAGGATCCTATAATAGTAACATTGCAAGTCACTGTAGAGCACCAGAGTAGCAGCAAATCCCAAGCCCTGCTCAATACCTCACTATACTGAATCAATGAAGCCCAACTCTCTCTCACTTAATGGTCCAAATGAGGTCAAATCCAGGTACTGGGTAGGCCATGTTTGGTGAATGAAAATTACAAATTGATGATTAAACACTGTATAGAGTCACAAATTAATATTGTAATTATTTATTTATTTTAGTTTTAAAGATAGATAAATTTTGGCCAGAGGTGGTGGCTCATGCCTGTAATCTCAACGCTTTGGTAGGCCGAGGTGGGCGGATCACCTGAGGTCGGGAGTTCAAGACCAGCCTGACCAACATTAAGAAACCCCGTCTCTCCTACAAATACAAAATAAGCTGGGCATGGTGGCGCATGCCTGTAATCCCAGCTCAATAGGCTGAGGCAGGAGAATCCTTTGAACCCGGGAGCCAGAGGTTGTGGTGAACCGAGATCATGCCACTGTACTCCAGCCTGGGCAACAAGAGTGAAACTCTGTCTCAAAGACAAATAAAAAAGATAAATTTCTATGTGAATTTAGAAATTTGTGTTCAGACATTCTCACTTTGTCATCTTCATTTAGAGAATGTCTTTAAAGACCAGTAAAAAATCACTCCAGGGATTGCTGTATATAGATATCTGGATTATATAGTCCCGGACTAGCTAGTGGACTAGTAATTCACCATTTAGTAAATTTATTCTAAATATGGCCATATTTTCCTAGATGTGACTCAGATTAAATTTTCTTTTTGCCAATTGTGTGTGTGTGTCTGTGTCTGTGTGTGAGTTTGTGTGTTTGTGTGTTTAGGAAGACTGCTAGCATAAAATTTCAAAATCTCAAATGTATCACTTTGCTCCTAAACAACATAAGACTATTACTGTTTTCTAAAAAAGTATGGACAAGTTTTACTCCTACAGATTTTAGGTAGCCATACCAATAAAATTATGCCTTATATATTTGCAAAACCAATTACATAGCAAACTTCCACTAAATCGTATTATATTGTGTATCCATTGTCTTACATACAGTGGAACTCTATTCAAAATATTCAGTACAATAAAAATATTATTTGGTGCATTACTCCATCAAATGTTTACCAAAATAAGTGTGACATTTACAAAGGAATTGGCTATATCAAGGATACATCAGTTCCTTGTATTTTCTAAGGTGAGTATAACACCAGAACCAGAGGCCTTAGGCAAGTGTGATAGGTTATCTGCTGTAATTACAATCAGAAGTTAGTGGTGCTCATTTCAAAGTAGGTACAATGTCTAATTTATTGGCAAGAGTGTAGGTGCTAATTTTGCTTATAAATGAAAAGAACAAGTGTTTGCCAATTAAATCAAGCAGCTGCTTCACAGTCAGTAATATTAATAGCTACCAACAGAACCCTAAGCCATTACTCTAATTGTTTAAGGAACTGCTTTTAATATGTAATAAACTATAACCCTGATTCCTTAAAAATGTTGGGCTGGAATTTAGTTATTCAACTTTAATTGACCTTTCAATGGCTCCTCTGCAATTATTACAGTAGGGTAGAGCTAAGATTTAAAAACTACACTCAATAGAGATTGACATACCAGTATACTAAATGCAGGCATGCTGGATATACCTGTGATTTACATTCATATTTATAATATTTTATGTGTTCAGATTTTCTGTTATTGAGTTTAGGATGGTTTTACCTATCTGTTTTAGTTATAAAGAATACTACTAGGCTACTCATTCTTTTCTATATATTGTTACCCAAATAACATCTTCAGTTGATGAAAATGATGGGAAACTATAAATGTACTCCCAATTTTCTAAGGCAAGTAACTGAATACTACACATCTTGAAAACTGTATAGAATTATCTTTAAAATGTTATAATTTGTAAAATATTGAAAAGTTTGATGTCAGCCCATGTTCTGGTCATAGGAAGATTTAATTCTTTTGGAAGTATATTAAAGGTTCATCTACTGTGTCTAAAATAATAATGACTTCCTGTCAAAATGTGTGTCATAATTAGAACTATTAACTACCCTTGCTTCATTACTTTAAAACACCATCAACTTGAAAATGGAATTTTCAAATAGGGATTTAAAAGCAAACTGAATACACAAATACATAGTTCACAACAACATCAAACAAAACTTGTCTCGGGGCATTTTTAGCTGGTACTTGGAAGCACCATCTTTTATATGGTGTCCATAGTAAAAGTCTGTTGTTTTCTATGTGGCATCCGTGATGAAACTGCATTTCAAACAAATATAACTTTTACTGTCACCATATTTAAGATTATACTTGGTGAAAGTCAAGCATCTGTAGTCATAAAACTGAATATAACCAAATATAAGTTCAATCTACAGCACATACAGAATTATCGACAGCTATATTAGGTATACAGAAGAAGTAAACATTTCATAACATATAATTAAATTTGACTAAATATTTTGTCTGTTTAGAAATTACAGTATAAGAATTAAATAATGTAAATATATTTCAATTTTTAACCAAAAATAGTTACTTAGAGAGTGTTACTGGAATGTTATGAAGGAGGATCATAACAATCTCTCTTAGCAGCAAGTTAGGTGACTTTTATTATTTTATTAAAAGCTTTGAAAAATTGTCAAAGCTTAGAATTTTATAACTTTTTTCAGTAGTTACAAAGAACAATGACTAAAGGTGATACAATATTTATAACAGCATTAAAACATGGATATGAGGAAAAGATTAAGATAATTCTGATTATGGTATGACTATACTAAAATAATGTTTAAACAGTATATCTACAAGGAATATTTTTGAAATGTTAAAACTGTACACATTCTTGTATATTTAGAATATAGATATTGCTTGAAAATATTTTGTCTATATGATGGTTGGGAATAGCTCATAGAAGAAAAATGTGCAGAGGTATATTATTTTTCTATTGTGTTGTAATAAATTACCAGCATTTTAGCAGCTTCAAACAGAAAAATATTACCTCGCAGTATTTGTAGGTCAGAAGCCAAGCAGCACATGGTTGGGAGGTCTGCTTAGGGTATCAAAAACTGAGACCAAGAGGTTAGCATCATCTGATATCAGATTTCTGATCTGCAATTTCTTTGGAAAGTCCACCTCCGCATTTAATTCCAAGGCAGCAAATTCAGTTGCTTGCCTTTGTAAGACTAAGGTCTCCGTTTCCTTTCTGACTGTTACCTAAGGACTACTCACAGGTTCTAAAGGTCACCTGCATTATGTGCCACAAGACCCTCTCCATCTTTAAGCCAGTAAGGTTGCATCAATTTTCTCCTTTCTTCTGTCTCGGGCTCAGTTTTAAAGAGTTTGTATGATTAGGTCAGGCTCACACAGATAATTTCTCTATTGTTAGGTATTACAATTTGGGAATTTAATTTACATCTTCAAAATTGCTTTATAACAGTTCCTAGACTACTGTTTCATTGAATAATTGGACAAAAGTGGTACAGAGACCTGAAAATATTTGAGACCATCTCCAAATTGTGTCTATAGTAAGAGGCAAATCCATTCATTTCAAAGTGAATTCTTACTTTCGTGAAAAGAAATAAATCTACCTCAAGAAAATGTTATGATATTCAGGGAAGAAAATAATGACTAAACTCTATATATTTTTGCTTTTTAGAAAGTAATAAGTAGTCCCTTAAACTGACATAATTTTAAGCAGAAGTGGCTATCACAGAAAAGGGATTGTTTTGGGCTGTGCCTTTAGAGCCTAGTCAGAATTTTGGGAATATTTTAATTAAAGGATGGCATTTCTTTTTTTTTTTTTTTTTTCCTGTATCTCTTTGCTTGGATGTGACTACAGAACAAGACTGAACAATGTGGTCTCTTTATTTATTCAGTTAAATGTATAATGAATATGACCCTGTCAAGGGGTAATTTCCTCTCATCATATCGAGTATGAAGGAAATACATAGAGACCTCTTGGTTAGGTTAGCATGAATTAGTGTCCAATGCATCCATTTCATCCGAGCGGTTTGTTGACACATAGTTTAAAACACATTTCTGAAGATGAAATCTTATATTTTATCCTATCTGAAAATCTGTGATCTCATATTTCATTGTTATGTAATACATGTGCATGTTTATCTGAACTGAGTTTAAGTGTTTTGTAAACAGTCTTCTTATTGGATCCAGGACTGTTTTACCTCCTCACAGTCAAGCTAAGAATGGTTGAAAGTGTAATGAGGCTGATTTTCAGGAGTAAGCAGAGTAAACAAAAAATCTTGCTGAATTTCCATTCAATTTACATAATTGAAATTACTGAGTCTTGTGAGATTGTTGTTGTTGTTGAGACACGGTCTTGCTCTGTTGTCCAGTCTAGACTGCAGTGGCGAGATCACGGCTCACTTCAGTCTTGACTTCATAGGCTCAAGTGTTCCCCTTACCTCAGTCCCCCAAGTAGTTGGGGCAAGAGGTGCACGCCACCATGCACTTTTTTGTTTGTTTGTTTTGTTTTTAGAATGTGTTTCCCAGACTGGTCTTAAACTCCTGGGCTTGAGTAATCAACCCACGTTGGCCTCCCAAAGTGCTTGGATTACTGGCATGCACCACTCAACCCAGGCAAGTTTTTTTTTTTTTTTTGTAACTTTTATTTTAGAGTCAAGGTTACATGTACAGGTTTGTTATATAGGTAAATTGTGTGTCACAGAAGTGTGGTGTACAAATTATTTCATCACTCAGGTAATAAGCACAGTACCCAATAGGTCGTTTTTCTATTCTTTCCCTCCTCTCACACCACCCTGAAATAGACCCTGGTGTCTGTTGTTCCCTTCTTTGTATCCATGTGTTCTCAAAGTTTAGCTCCCATTTGTGGTGTGTTTGGTTTTCATTGCCTGTATTAGTTTGCTTAGGATAATGGCCTTGTTCAGCTGTATCTTGTTGCCACAAAGAACATGATTTCATTCTCTTTTATGCCTGTGTAATATTCCATGGTGTTTATATACCACATTTTCTTTATCCAGTCTGTCGTAGATGAACATTTAGATTGATTCCATGTCAGGGCCGGGCGCGGTAGTTCAAGCCTGTAATCCCAGCACTTTGGGAGGCTGAGATGGGCGGATCACGAGGTCAGTAGTTCGAGACCATCCTGGCTAACACGGTGAAACCCCGTCTCTACTAAAAAAAATACAAAAAGCAAGCCGGGCAAGGTGGCGGGCGCCTGTAGTCCCAGCTACTCGGGAGGCTGAGGCAGGAGAACGGCGTGAACCCGGGAGGCGGAGCTTGCAGTGAGCTGAGATCCGGCCACCACACTCCAGCCCGGGCGACAGGCGAGACTCCGTCTCATCAAAAAAAAAAAAAAAAAAAAAAAAAAAAAAATTGATTCCATGTCTTTGCCATTGTGAACAGTGCTGTGATGAACATAGACATGCATATGTCTTTGGCAGAATGATTTATATTCCTTTGGGTATATACACAATAATGTAATTACTGGGAAGAATAGTAATTCTGTTTTAAGTTCTTTGGGAAATTACACTGCTTTTCACAATGACTGAACTAATTTACATTCCAAGACGCAGTGTATGTGTGTCTTTTCTCTGCAACCTCAACAGCATTTAATATTATTTGACTTTTAATAATAGCTACTCTGACTGATGGTATCTCATTATGGTTTTGATTTGCACTTATCTAATGATTAGTGATGGGGAGCATTTTTTCATTTGCTTGTTGGCCATGTATATATCTTCTTTTGAGAAGTGGCTGTAAATGTTCTTTGCCCATTTTTAAAAATAATAATAATAATTATTATTATTATTATTTTGCTTAATTTTTTAGAGTTCCTTATAGATTCTGGATATTAGACCTTTGTTAGATGCATCGTTTGCAAATATTTTGTCTCATCCTGTAGGTTGTCTGTTTACTCTGTTGATAGTTTCTTTTGCTGTACAGAAGCTCTTTCATTAAATTAGGTCCCATTTGTCAATTTTTGTTTTTGTTTCAATTGCTTCTGACATCTTTGTCATGAAATCTTTGCCACTACCCATGTCCAGAATAGTATTTCCTAGGTTATTTTCTAGGATTTTTAAAGTTTTAGGTTTTACATTTTCAGTCTATAACCCATCTTGAATTAATCTTGTTATGTGGTTTAAGGAAGGGGTCCAGTTTTAATCTTCTGCCTATGACTACCCATTTATTTCAGCATCTTTTATTGAATAGAGCATCCCTTCCCTGTTGTTTGTTTTTGTTGGCTTTGTGGAAGATCAACTGGTTATAGTTGTGTAACACTATTTTGGGACTTTTTATTTGTTTCCATTGGTCTATAGGTCTATTTTTGTACCACTACCATGTTGTTTTGGTTACTATAGACTTGTAGTACAGTTTGAAGTTCGGTAACATAAAGTCCCCAGCTTTGTTTTTTTTTCTTAGGATTGCCTTGGCTCTTTAGGTTCTTTTTTTTTTTTTTTTTTTAATTCTGTGAAGAATTTTGTTGGTAATTTGATAAAAATAGAATTGAATCTGTAAATAGCTTTGGGCAGTATGGCCATTTTAACAATACTGAGTCTTCCAATCCATCAGCATGAAATAGTTTTTTTTCCGTTTGTTGGTGTTATCTCTGATTTCTGTGAGCAGTGTTTTGTAATTCTCATTGTGGAGATATTTTACCTCTCTGGTTAGCTGTATCTCTATTTTATCCTCTTGTGGCTATTGTGAATGGGATTGCATTCTTGATTTGGCTTTCAGTTTGGATGTTTTTCGTGTATAGAAATGCTACTGAATTTTGTACCTTGATTTTGTATCCCAAAACTTTGCTGAAGTTGATCAGATCTAGGAGCTTTCGGGCAGAGGTTATAGGATTTTCTAGCTATAGAATTATATCATCTGCAAATAGATAGTTTGACTTCCTCTGTTCTTATTTTGATACATTTTATTTATTTCTCTTGCATAATTGCTCTGGCTAGGAATTCCAGTACTATGTTAAATAGGAGGGGTAAGAGAGGGCATCTTTGTCTTGTTCTGCTTCTCAAGGTGAATGCTTCCAGCTTTTGCTCATTCAGCATGATGTTGGCTGTGGGATTGTCATAAATGGGTCTTATGATTTTGACGTATATGCCTTCAATGCCTAGTTTGTTGAGGATTTTTAACATGAAGGAATGTTGAAGTTCATCAAAAGCCTTTTTTTCATCTCTTGAGATGCTCATGTGGTTTGCTTTTAGTTCTGTTTATGTGATGAATCACATTTATTGATTTGCATCTGTTGAACCAGTCTTACATCCCAGGGATAAAGCTTACTTGATCATGGTGTATTAGCTTTTTGATGTGCTGCTAGATTTGGTTTGCTAGTACTTTGTTGAGGATTTTTACATCTGTTTATCGAGGATATTGGCTTGAAGTTTTATTTTTTGTTGTGTCTTTGCAAGGTTTTGGAATCAGAATGAATCTGACCTCAGAGAATGAATTAAAAAGGAGTCTTTCCTTCACAATTTTTGGAATAGTTTCAGTAGAAATAGTATCAGCTCTTCATACATCTGGTAGAATTTGGCTGTGAATTCATTTGGTCCTGGACTTTTCTCTTTGGTAGGCTTTTTATTACTGATTCAATATTGGAACTCATCATTGGTCCATTGAGGGTACCAGTTTCTTCCTGCTTCAATATTGGAGGTTTATGTTTCCAAATATTTATCCATCACTTCTAGATTTTCTAGTTTGTGTGCATGGAGGTATTCATATTAGTCTTTGTGGGATTTTTGTATTTCTGTGGGGTTGGTGGTAATGTCTCCTTTGTCATTTCTGATTGTGTTTATTTGGATCTTCTCCTTTAAAAAAAAATCGTCTAGCTAGCAGTGTGCTTATCTTATTTTTCTTCCAACAAACAAACTCCTGGATATGTTGATATTCTATGTTTTTTGTGTCTCAATTTCCTTCAGTTCAGTTTTCATTTTGGTTATTTCTAGTGTTCTGCTAGCTTTTGTGTTGGTTTGCTCTTGTTTCTCTAGTTCCTCTAGGTGTGATATTAGGTTGTTAATTTGTGATCTTTTTGATATGGGCATTTAGCAATATAAACTTTCCTCTTAGTACTCTTTAGCTGTGTCCCAGATATTCTACTATGTTATATCATTGTTTTTATCAATTTCAAAAAAATTCTTGTTTTTTGTCTTAATTTCATAGTTTACCCAAAAGTCATTCAGGAAAAGATTGCTTAATTTCCATCCAATTGTGTCACTGGGAGAAATTCTGTGGTTCAAGAGTGGATTTGTTATAATTTCAGTTTCTTTACATTTGCTGAAGTTTGCTTTATGTCTTAATTTGTGGTTGATTTTAGAGGGTTTTTTTTTTTTTTAAGAGTATGTGCTATGTGAATGTAAGAATATATATTCTGTTGGTTTTGAGTGAAGAGTTCTGTGGATATCTGTTTGGTCAAGTGTCAACTTCAGGTCCCAAATATCTTTGTTAGTTTTTTGCCTCAATGATTTGTCTCATATTGTCAGTAGTGTGTTGAAGTCTATCACTGTTATTGTGTGGTTATCTTAAGTCTCTTCATACATCCCTAAGAACTGGCTTTATGAATCTGGGTGCTCCTGTGTAGGGTGCATATATATTTAGGATTATTAGGTCTTCTTGTTGGATTGAACCCTTTATCATTATGTAATGCCTTTCTTTTTCCTTTCTGATAATTGTTGGTTAAAGATTGTCTTTTCTGAAATTAGAATGCCAGTCCTTGATTTTTTCTGTTTTCCATTTGCTTGGTAGATTTTTCTCCATCTCTTTACTTTGAGCCCATGGGTGTCTTTTCATGTGAGGTAGGTCTCTTGCAGACAGTACGGTATTCAGTCTTGCTTCTTCATTCAACTTGCCATGCTCTGCCTTTTAATTGGGGAGTAGGGGGGACATTTAGCCTGTTTAAATTCAAGGTTAATATTGTTATTTGCAGATTGAATCCTGTCATTTTGTTGTTAGCTGATTATTTTGCAGGCTTTATTGTGTGGTTGTTTCATAGTGTCAATGGTCTATAATCATAAGTCTATTTTTGTGGTGGTTGATAATGATCTTTCATTTTTGTATTTAGCACTTTCTTAAGTACCTCTTATAAGGCAGTTCTGGTGGTGATAGATTCCCTTAGTAATTGCTTCTCCAAAAAACATCTTATTTCTCCTTTTGTTATGAATCTTAGTGTTGCTGGATATTACATTTTTGGTTGGAGTGTCTTTTCCTCACCAATGCTGAATATAGGCCCCCAATCATTTCTGGCTTGCAGGGTTTCTGCTGAAAGGTCCACTGTTAGCTTGATGGGTTTTCCTTTGTAGGTGACCTGATCCTTCTCTCTAGCTGCCTTTAATGTTTTTCTTTTGTTTGTTTGTTTGCTTCGTTTTATTTTCCTTAATGTCAACCTTGGAGAATCTGATGATTGTGTGTCTTGGGAATGGTAATCTTGGATATTATCTCACAGAGGTTCTCTGCAGTCATGAATTTGAATATTGAATTTTCTTGCAAGGTTTGGGAAATTTTCAGGGACAATGTCCTAAAATATTTTTTCCAAGTTGCTTACTTTCTCTTCCTCTTTTTCGGAGTCACCAATGTGTCATAGATTTGGTCTTTTTACATACTCCCATATTTCTTGAAGGTTTCATTTATTCTTTTTTATTTTTGCCTGACTTAGTTCAGAGAACCAGTCTTTGAGCTGTGTCCCAGGAAAGTGATACTAGCCTGAAATCCCAGATGAGAGGCGCTTGAGAGACTTCCAGGTTGGGAGTCACTGACCAGTGAGGAGTTGAAGGATGAGGTCCCCTGTGGAAAACTGTTTTGCTGTTTTTCCATAAGACAGCTGCACTGTGCTGGGGGTTCGCATTAGTCCCTAATCATTGCTCTCCCTCCCAAGCCTGAGTCCCTAATCATTACTCTCCCTCCCAAGCCTGAGGACAACATTTTTGCTGTGGAGCAGCAAAAATGGTGGTCTGCTTGCTTACTTCTGGGAGCTACATCTCAAGGAAGTGCAGAACTGTTCCTGGTCTGAGAGCTCAGGTGGGGCTGGGTTGGCCACGCTAGCATCCCAGGCCAGTTGGCCTTGTTCAGAGACGTGCAGTTGGGGAGAAACCTGCTACTCATCTGCTGCTCAGTCGCCATGGTCTGCCCCCATCCTGAGGATGTGCAAGGGTGCCTGACTTCTCTCATTGCTGGATCTGCAGCTGCTTATTCTGGGGGCTGCGGGTTGTCCCAGGGATCAAAGGGACTTTTCATGTGCCCAAGTGGCAGCTCTACTGAGACTCCATGTAGCTCTCCATGTCAGTCTGGAGACCCCAGTGCTGGAAGGATCATGGAGCATCTCCTGAGTTCAGGGTTGCAAAGGTCCATGGCAGAAGTGTGGGTCCCCATTTCCTGTCACTTATTCACCATTTCCCTACAGTGAGGGGTCTCCCCTGGCTCTACACCACTTCTGGGTGGGTGGTTGGCTTATCTCTTCTCTGTTCTCTGTGGGTTGCATTGATTCCTCAATTAATCCCAGTGTGTCCACCTGGCTGATCCAGTTGAAGAGCTAGTGTTTAACCACCACACTTCATTCTCTTCATAAAAGTGGTGCATGCTAGCTGCTTCTAGTCATTCAAGATTTTATACTTGGATGGGAAAGCCTGTAGTTTTAAGCTAATAGCTGCATTGTAACCAAGTCTACACTCATACCACTTGCTGCATGACAGCCGATAAGTCAAGAGACAAGGTGTTGGAACAAGGAAAGCAACTTTATTGAGATAGCCAGTAAACTGAGAATACGGCAGTCTAGTGTCCTAAAGAACCATCTTAAGTTAGTATAAACTTGGTCTCCCTTTTATGTTAAGGGAAGGGGATGAGGAGGGGGTTAAAGTAAAGAAGTGACGATCAACTGCAGAAATGTGAGCACCAGCGAAGTTCTGAGGAAGTTGTGAAATATTGTTTGTTCTTGGTCAGCTGACTTCAGATGACATGGATCAGGTCATAATATTTCTATAAATGAGTTTTAAGAAAGACAGGTGGCTCCAAATTATTTCCACAAAGTTGGGTCTTGTTCACATGGCTAAACTTTGTTTTCCCTGAGAAGTAAACCAATGAAGGCTGTGTACCAAAGTTTTGAGTAACACATTTTCCATGTCAGTTTCATTTTAAAAAACCTCTTTTTCATCTTTTCTCCTTCAGTTTCAAATGTTTCCAATCTTTACATTTTAGATAGAACAGGCTGAAATGTATAAGAAAAACAAAATCTCAAAGTAGCCTTAAATTAGTTGTACTATAAACAGTGTGTTTTATCTCAACACCAGTAGCTTAATAGCAGCAGATTCAAAGCAGGCAAAAAAGGAAAGAGAAATAGAGAGCTTTGCTTAACTCTGTAGTTGCAGGTTGACCATTTGAGCTCTGAATTTTCCTTGCTATAATTTACCTATCAGTTTTAAAATGTGCACAAAAACGGGCCATAATATGCGACCAGATGGAGTCCTAGAAAACCTGGCAAGTTTTTGAACTTTCGCATGTTTTTACACATGAATGCCACAAAAGTTTCTTTCCTAAGTGGGTCAGTTACCATTGCACTGACCTGATGAAGACATGTCTTGCTGTGCCCTTAGAGTGGGTGTTCCCAAGAGTCAGTCATTCTAAGCCTCCCTCCACTGATACATCATAATGATACATTTTAAGATCATTCTTTAAAGGGATATTTGACCAGAGCCATCTGAAATTGACTATTTCTTTTTTAAATAATTAACTTGATAAATAAGATCTCTTTAAATAACAAAGATTAATTTAGATGATGCAGAGGAAAATTGAAGAAGGAAAGGAAGAACAATAATAACAAAAATGGGTGAGTTATAATAGTTTCTACATCCTATACTAAAGTGAGAGAAAATAAAATATTCCTAGACATGAAAAACTAAATTTTTTGTATTTGTCCCAAACTCGATGAAAACACTGGTGTTTTATTGTCAGAAAACAAGCAAAAAATGTTTCTCCCTGCTGGGTGCTGTGACTCATGCCTGTAATCCCAGCACTTTGGGAGGCTGAGGTGGGTGGATCATCTGAGGTCAGGAGTTCAAGACCAGCCTGGCCAACACGGTGAAATCTCATCTCTACTAAAAATACAAAAATTAGCTGGGCGTGGCGGCATGTGCCTGTAATCCCAGCTACTCAGGAGGCTGAGGCAGGAGAATTGCTTGAACCCGGGAGACGGAGGTTGTAGTGAGCCTAGATCGCACCACTGCACTCCAGCCTGGGTGACAGAGCGAGACTCCATCTCCAAAAATAAAATTTTTTTTTCTCCCTGCAAAATTTAAAATCTATATATATACACATGTATCTAAATATATACATATATATAGCTTATACATAAATATTAAAATATAGCATATATATATGCATATACAATTTTATATTCAATGGAATTCTGATTTGTAATAGAGATAATTTAATTTTTAGCATTTGCCAAAGTATACACATATCTCTCTTTTTATAGTATGAGCAGACACATCTGTCATCTAATAAAAAGTTGATTTTTATCTCAGAGAACATTGCATCTCAGAGAATATTTTGCAGTGCTGATGGTTAATGCATTCTTGAGTGTTACCTATAAAATTTAAAAAGATAATTGTTTAGGCATATATGTTTAAATTACCATTAAGAATCAGCTAGAAACTTAGTAACTTTTGGCAAGTTTTTCCCCTATGCATGACTAAGTCACGCACCCTGCTCAAGCTTATCTTTAGTTAGTGAGGATATGCGTCTTGTGAGAATTTATAAACATAATGAAGGGTAGGCAAGATTTTAGACTGTTATTTTCTTTTTGAAAAACAAATCATTTTATTATGGAAATTTCAAATCAGTATAAATAATAGTATAACCTAAAAAAGGTCTCACTCAAATGCCTGATACTTTGGCAAAGATGGCTAGACACCTAGATGACAGAGATCAGGTGAGCAACTTTTTCTACCAATATCCTTGCAGGCTCTCTTCATGTGGCCTCCCTAGCAGGTAGGTACTTGGATTACTCACGTGGCAGCTAATGGTTCTAAGAGCTAGATATCTGAGAGACAAGAAGTGGAATCTATCTGTCTCTGAAAGGTCCAGGGTATTGGTCAAAGCAATTACAGGTCTCATCAGATCCAAAGGAGATGTGGTCATAGACCCTATCTCTCAATGGCAGGATTGTTAAAGATATTTTGGTCATCTGAATCCACCACAGTCAGTATCTTAGTTATTCTCTGAAGGTCAAGAGCTGTCTTCCCAGTGCCAAATAGTTCATATTACAAATTATGTCTAGAGGGAAGAAGAAACTCATGTCTTCAATTTTTTTTCAGAGATAGAGGAATGTTTTCTAAGAAGCTTTCTCTACTAAGTTGTATGGCATTCTCAGATGTACAGTAATCATATAATATTTGGCTCAACAAGGTTGTATTTACATATCATATGTGAATATTATTTCTTATAAAAACAGAATTAGATAGTACTATTTTTCCAATTGTATTTTTTTTCCCTTTTCGAGTGCACTGATTCCTAAAAGTCCATAATAATCACTAAATTAATCAACTTTTGGCAGTTTTACAGATGTCAATGTCTGAAGTTATACACACACACAATCAGCTCTCATATAGCTTACATCTTTGAGTAGGTTATAAATAATTATTATGTAAGTAAATAAGTAAATTATTGAATGTGAGGCACCATGGAAAAACACAGGGAGCAGAAGTACACATTAAGGAATAGCTCAAATGTGTTGTGTATGCTTTCCAGAGTCAAAAACAAAACATTTATGAAAAAATGAATTATTTTAAATAATTTCAACTTTTATTATAGATTAAAGTGGTACAAGTGCAGGTTTGTTACCGGGTATATTGTGTGGTGCTGAGGTTTCAGTACAAATAATCTCATTACCCTGTTAGTGAGCCTAGAACCCAGTAACCCAATAGGTGGTTTTTCAGCCCATGTTCTCTCTCCCCTCTTCCCCTTCTAGTAATCCTCAGTGCCTATTGTTCCCATCTTTATGTTGATGTATATTCAGTATTTAGCTCCCACTTATAAATGAGAACATGCATTTTTTGGCTTTATATTCCTGTGTTAATTCTCTTAGAATAATGGCCTCCAGCTGCATACATATTGTTGCAAAGAACATGATTTCATTCTTTTTCATGATTGTGTAGTATTCTATGGTGCACATGTATCACATTTTTCTATCCAATCCACTGTTGAAGGGCACCTACGTTGATTCCATATCTTTGCTAATGTGAGCAGTGGTGCAATTTAACACATGAGTTTATGTGTCTTTTTGATAGAAAGTTATTTTCCTTTTGGTATATACCCAGTAGTGGGATTGCTGGGTTAAATGGAGGTTCTATTACAATTTCTTTGAGAAATCTCCAAAGTGTTTTCCACAGCGACTGAATTAGTTTGCATTCCCCTCATCTGTGTATAAGTGCTCTTTATTCTCTGTAACCTCCATAGCATCTGTTATTCTTTGACTTTAAAATAATAGTCATTCTCACTGGTGTGAGATGGTATCTCATTGTGGTTTTGATGTGCATTTCTCTGATAGTGATGTTAAGTATTTTTTATATGTTTGTTGGCTGCCTTTATGTTTTCTTTTGAGAGGTATCTGTTCATGTCCTTTGCCCATTTTCAACTGGATTATTTGTTTTTTGCTTGTTGATTTTTTAAAGTTCCTTATAGATTCTGGATATGAGGAATATATGCACCTTTGTCAGGTGCATAATATGTGAATATATTCTTCCATTCTGGGGACTTATTTGATTGCTCTATTGGGAATTTCTTTTGCTATGTGGAAACTGCATAGTTTAATGAGATTCCACTTGTCAATTTTTGTTTTTGTTGCAGTTGCTTTTCAGGATTTAGCCATAAATTCTTTGCCAAAGCTAGAATGTTAAGAAGAGTATTTCCTAGGTTTTCTTCTAGGATTATATAGCTTGACATCTTACATTTAAATGTTTAATCCATCTTGAGTTAATTTTTATGTATAAATAGGGGTAGGGGTCCAGTTTTATTCTCCTGCATATGGCTAGCCAGTTATCCCAGAACCCAGAACCATTTATTGAATGGGATGTTCCTTCCTCATTGCTTATTTTTGTCTATTTTTTTTTTAAGATTAGATCATTGTATGTATGCAAGTGTATTTCTGGGTTTTCTGTTCTGTTCCATTGTTCCATATGTGTGTATTTGCACCAGTACCATGCTGTCCTGGTTACCATAGCCTTGCAGTATTGTCTGAGTCTGGGTAATATGATGCCTCTGGCTTTCTGTTCTTTGTGTAGGATTGCTATGGCTATTCACATTCCTTTTTTGATTCTATATGAATTTTAGAATAGATTTTTTTCTAAGTCTGTGAAAAATGATGTTGGTGTTTTGATAGGAATGACATTGAATCTGTAAATAGCTTTGGGCAATATGGCCATATTAACATATTGATTCTTACAATCCACGAGCATGGAATAATTTTTAATTTATTTATGTTGTCTCATTTCTTTCAGCAATATTTTGAGTTTTCTTTTAGATATCTTTCACTTCTGTGGTTAGATGAATTCCTAAGTATTTCATTTTTTTGTGGCTACTGTGAATAGAGTTGTGTTCTTAATTTGGTTTCTAGCTAGAACATTGTTGGTGTATAGAAAGGCTACTTATTTTTGTACATTAATTTTTGTATCCTGAAACTTTACTGAAACCACTTTTTAGGTCTAGGAGATTTATGGCAGAGTCTTTAGGGTTTTCTGAGTATAAAATGTATACAGTCATCAAAGAGAGATAATTTTACTTCTTCATTTCCTATTTGGATGCCTTTTATTTCTTTCTCTTGCTTGATTGTTCTGGCTAGAACTTCCAGTACTATGTTGAATAGAAGGAGTGAGAGTAGGCATTCTTGTCTTACTCTGATTCTCAAGGTGAATGGTTCCAACTTTTGCCCATTCAGTATGATGCTGGCTGTGAGTTTGTTATAGATGCCTCTTATTGTTTTGAGAAATATTCCTTCAATGTCTTATCTCTCAAGGGTTTTTGTCATGAAAGGATGTTAGATTTTAATGAAGGTTTTTTCTGCATCTATTGAGATGGCCATATGGTTTTGTTTTTTGATTCTGTTTATGTGATGAATTATATTTATTAATTTGTGTGTATTGAACCAAGTCTTCATCCAGAAATAAAGCCTACTTGATTTTGGTGAACTAATTTTCTGATGTGTTGCTGGATTCAGTTTGCCAGTGTTTTGTTGAGGATTTTTGCATCTGTGTTGATCAAGAATATTGGCCTGAAGTTTTCATTTTCTGTGGTGTCTGTATGCTAGATTTTCATTCAGGATGATACTGGCTTAATAGAATGAGTTAGGGAGTATCCTCTCCTCCTTAAATTTTTGAAATAGTTTCAGTAGGATTGGTATCAGTTCTTCTTTGTATATCTGGTAGAATTTGGATGTGCATCCATCTAGTCCAGTGCTCTGTTTTGTTGGTAGTTTTTTTATTACCAATTTAATTTTGAAACTTGTTATTGGTCCATTTAGGTTTTTGCTTTCTTTCTAGTTCGATCTTGGGAAATTGTGTGTTTTTAGGAATTTATTCATTTTAATCTATATTTTCTAATATGCGTGCATGGAGATGTTCATAAGTTTTGAGGGATCTTTTGTATTTCTCTGACATCTTTATAATTTCTGATTGTGCTTAATTGAACCTTCTCTTTTTCTAATTTATTAACCTGCTAGTGGTGTATAAATTTTGTTTATTCTTTTGAAAAGTCAACTCAGTTTTATTGATCCTCTGTCTGGACCTCTGGTCTGAATTTTAATTCTTCTCTAGTGTTAGTCATTTCTTTTCTTCTATCAGCTTTGGTGTTGAATTCTTTTTGCTAGTTCCTCTAGGTGCAATGTTAGATCATGAATTTGAGATCTTTCTAATTTTTTAACGAAGGCATTTAATTTCTCCTTTACTTACGAAGCTTAGTTTGGCAGCATATGTGATTTTTGGTTGGAATATATTTTTTGAGAGTGCTGATAACTGCCCCCCACCAATTTCTGTCTTATAAAGTTTCTGCTGAGAGGTCTGCTGCTAACCTGATGGGGTTCCCTTTGTAGGTAACCTGACCTTTCTAACTGCCTTTAAGACTTTTTGTTTGTTTGTTTGTTTTTTGGGGTTTTTTTTGTTTGCATTTACTTTGGTGAGTCTGATACTTCTGTACCTTGGGGATGGTCATCTTGTACAGTATCTAGCAGGGGTTCTCTATAGTTCTTCAATTTATATGTCTTCCTTTCTAGCAATATTGAGGAAATTTTCATGACTATATCTTCAAATATGTTTTCCAAGTTGCTTACTCTGTCTCCTCTTTCAAGAATGCCAATAGTCATAGATTTCATATATTTACATCATCTCTTATTTCTCAGAAGTTTTGTTCATTTTTTAATTTTTTTCTTACTTTTGTATGACTGAATTGATTTTGAAAAAAACATTTTTTGTTCATTTTTAAGTTCTTTTTTCTTTACTTTTGTATGACTGATTTGATTAAAAAAAAAAGGTCTTCAAGCTCTGAAATTGTGCTCTCTGCTATATGTATTCTGCTGTTAATACTTCCAGTTATATGATGAAGTTCCTGAAGTGAATTCTTCAGTTCCAGAAGTTCATCGTGTTTCTTTCTTTTCTTTTGCTTTCTTTTTTTCTTTTCTTTTTTATTCATTTGTTTATTTTTTTGAGGCAGAGTCTCACTCTGTTGCCCAGCTTAAAATGCAGTGGCACAATCTCGGCTCCCTGCAACCTCTGATTCCCAGGTTTAAGTGATTTTCTTGCCTCAGCCTCCTGAGTAACTGGGATTACAGGCACCCCCCACCATGTCCAGCTAGTTTTACGAATTTTTAGTAAACATAGGGTTTCACCATGTTGGCCACAGTGGTCTCGAACTCCTGACCTCAGGTGATCCACCCACCTCGGCCTCCAAAAATACTAGGATTACAGGTGTGAGCCACCGTGCCCGGCCATCATGGTTCCTTCCAAAAAAGGCTATTTTATCTTGCAGCTCTTGGATCATTGTACTGGATTCATGAATTGGGTTTTAACTGTCTCCTGGATCAAGATGAGCTTCCTTGTTATCCAGATTCTCAATTCTGTATCTGTCATTTTACTCAACTCAGTGTAGTTACAAATCATTTCTGGGAGAAAAATGTGTTTGTTTGAAGGTAAGGGGACACACCGGCTTTCTGGGTTACCAGGAATTTTGCACTGGTTTTTTCTCTTGTATGACGGCTGGTGTTCCTTTAACTATTATGTAACTTGAGGGTAGTTAGTTGGCTTCATTTTAGGTGCTGCTCAAGGGCCAAGACTCTATACATAATCGTTATGTGTGGCTGCATTTGTACCTGAGTTTTCACAGGCACTGTATACTGGCAAAATATCTTGGTGGTATAATTTGGCCTATGATCCAGCAGGTGGAACTTAAGTCTGATGGCCCATGGATAGGCTCTTAGCTGCATGGCTTTTTTGTATTTTGGTACATTGGTGATAGTGTATTGTGGACAAAAGAGAGATGACCCTCTCACTTGGTCTGGTCCTGAGCTTTGGAGGAGCCCTCTGTGATCACTGGCTCCATGCTCACATTTCCTTTGTTAGATCTTCTGGGCTGTAGGGCTGCCTCAGGCAGGGGCTGTGGTTGGCAGACAGGCTGTACGCTTCCCAGACCAGCCCTGTGGAGGGAGGTATTTCCCACTTCCCCACTGGCTCACAAACCTGGGTGTCACCCTCCTCAGCATTCTGAGAATGAGGGCTCCCTCCCTGCTTATGTGTCACCCATGCTGGTGAGTCCTATACAGCTAGGAGCAGTGGTGTGGATAGAGTCACTTGGCCTGCTGTCCAAGTGCGTCCCAGGGGAACATAGAGCTGCACTCACCTGCAGAATTCGGGCAGATATGGGGAACTATGCTGGAAGCAACAACTGGTGAGTCTTCTCCCAGCTAGGAGCAGTGGGAGTGGATAGAGTCAACATTTTGCTGTCTAGGTACTTCTTGGGGAAACACGGAGCTGTGCCTGCCTACAGAGTTCAGACAGAAGTGGATCTGTTGTGCTGGAAGCTTGAGCAGACATGTTTTTCCCAGTTATGTAAGAGTGGGGATGGGTGGAGTCACTCAATCAAATGACCAGGTGCTTCTTGAGGAACATAGCCGTGTCCTCTGGCAGAGTTCAGGCAGAAGTAGGGCTGCTGTGCTGGAAGCTGTTGCTGACCCTTGTGTGATGAGGGGGAGTAAAAAATCTTACAGACTCAAACACCATGTCTGGGGCCACTACGGGGGCTGTGGCAGCTGGTGCTGTGTTGCTCTGGAGAACAAGGCCTGCGGGGGTCCTCATGGACTTCAAGGTTGCCTTCACAGAAATGAATGGCAGCTCTCTGTATCAGTCTAGAGGCCCAGTGGGGTCAGGGTATTCTCCTGTTTCCAGGAAAATGTGGATTCCACAGAGGCTCTCACTCACTGATCCCTTCCGTGTGTTGGGGAGTTTCTTTTGGCTTGATGCTGATCTGCAGTGGGCTGCTGCCAGCTTCATGGTTTTCTGTTTGTGCCTTTTTGCCCCGTTGATGGGCCCTGACATGGTTTCTTAGATAGCTTTCAGGGTCAGTGTTTACTCGCCACTTTGTTTCCTCTCCATAGGAGCAGCACACACTAGCTGCTTCTGATATAGGAATTAAGAAGAAAAAAATACGTAGGCAGATAGGGTACATACAGGAATCCTCGGTAAGGTTTTCCTTTTAATGAGAAGCAGCCCGCAAATCATTTTCTTTTCTAGCAAGGAGCAGCCTGTAAAACCGAACTGCAGACATAGACAAGCAAGCTGGAAGCTTTCAGGGGTGATTGCTGGCAGTTGTGCCAATAGTCAAAGGCCACCTGGGATTAGGCATGTTCAAAATGGTGGTTCCATCCTCCCTTCTTTTTGCCAAATCACGTGTACAGTAAGAAGACAATAGGGCCCTGGTCAAGCAAAGACCCCATTTGCCTAATAAGATTAGGATGAGATAACCAGCCTTGCCTGGGTGCTGTGTAAACGCCATAGCTGGTCCCAACAATCTGCAGTCCCTACGTAAATCAGACACAACCTCCTCAAGTGTGCCTATACAATCTCACGCAGTCCATGGAGGGCTGGCTTTTCCCTTTCAGACGCCCCTCTCTCTCACAAGAGAGAGCTGCTCTCCTTTCTCTTTCTTTTGCCTATTAAACCTCCACTCTTAAACTCACTCCTGTGTGTGTCCATGTCCTTAATCTTTTTGGCATGAGATGATGAACCCCGGGTATTTACCCCAGAGAATGATGCCGCTTCACTTCTAGTCTACCATCTTGCTTATTGCTACAAATGAATGAATTTTAAAATATCAAATTCTTTTCAGGATACTTAATTAATGGCAGGTATGGCATAATCAGGTAAAATAAGATATACTTTAAAATGTGAATATTTAGAATTATTGAATTTATGATTTAGAAATGTTCCTTAAAAAAGCTATCAAGATGACAGGCCCATGAAACACAGTTTCAAGATAACTATACACCTGTCTATTTATAATTAAAGCACTGAACGATTAAGTGCTAGTGTCCACATTTTCAAAATCATACTACAAAAATTGTATTCTGCAATGTCCAAAATATTCAACAGTGAGAGAATGCTATTTCCAGCATTTAATGCTTAAATTGTAAATTAATATTTCTTTTCTTTTTTTTTATTATTATACTTTAAGTTCTAGGGTACATGTGCATAACGTGCAGGTTTGTTACATATGTATACTTGTGCCATGTTGGTGTGCTGCACCCATCAACTCGTCAGCACCCATCAACTCGTCATTTACATCAGGTATAACTCCCAGTGCAATCCCTCTCCCCTCCCCCCTCCCCATGATAGGCTCCGGTGTGTGATGTTCCCCTTCCCAAGTCCAAGTGATCTCATTGTTCAGTTCCCACCTTATGAGTGAGAACATGCGGTGTTTGATTTTCTGTTCTTGTGATAGTTTGCTAAGAATGATGGTTTCCAGCTGCATCCATGTCCCTACAAAGGACACAAACTCATCCTTTTTTATGGCTGCATAGTATTCCATGGTATATATGTGCCACATTTTCTTAATCCAGTCTGCCACTGATGGACATTTGGGTTGATTCCAAGTCTGATATTTTCTGTTAAATATTGCTAAATACTGAAACCAAAGTGTTTTTTTACAGGAGTATTTTAGCATTTTAAATTGGAGTGATGAGAAACCTTTATCATCACTCTTCTCCAGCCATCAGAACTTTCAGAATCATAATGACACGCCCTACAATCTGCCTTAAAGCCACATGCTGCATTTATGACATGTCACTTGATGGGGGTTTATATAAGGACATAAGACAGGCATGAAAAACAATTGTTCATGCTACTTCTCTAGTAGGCTCCTGGAAAACAGCTGACTACATCAAACAAATTTCCTCATTTTTACTCTTTTCATAATACAAAGTGTTCTCTTTTCCTTTTCTTCATTCTCACCAGCCCCCTCTTTTGATTGGTTGTGATTGCTATATAGATTCTCATAAGGGATAAAACAAACAAGTAAGTTTAAAGATGAAATATATATCACATTTTTCCCTCTCAAGTGAATGGTTTTCTTCTTTGCAGTGTGCCTAAAATATTAACATAACTGTTACAACTTAAACAGACTATTATAGATGTGACACCCAGATTACTCTAAAAAGCAGACAAAATTAAATGTCCTTTGAAGGTGGTATCTACTCTTTATTATCTTTATCATACCTCAGTCTTAAGGAAAGATATAGCATTTGTAACTGCTAAAGGTTTCACTCAAGGAAAGCACATATAGTGGAGATAAATAACCTTAAAATAAATATAGATTATTACTTTTACTCTTCATAGTATTTAAATGCAAATCTTAACAAAAAAAATCATAAATTGGCTTATACTTGAGTATGAATGACATCACTTTTTGCTATCACCCGAGGTAGCAACATTTAATGAGTCTCAAATTCTATCCAAAATTTGTCTGTAGAACATGAGACATTGATAAAGAGGTTGAGCAGATCTATGATGCTGTTTTGTGGATTACAAGTAGTCTTTTGGAGGCCTTTGAAATCACATTGTGTACTATACATTCAAAACATTGACAATGTATAAAAATGGAACAATTGCTTTCCTAAAGGGATTGGAATACAGAAATATTTTCAATAACAATATTTGCCTTTTATGTCAGCATATAATGTTCTGCAGGTAACCAGGTTACAATTTTGCATTTCGTTTTTGCAAAGTGTGTCTTTTTATCATACTTTTTCAAACTATGTAATTGTCAAAGCAGAAATGAATCCTTAGGTGTTAACAAAGTTTATGCTTTGTGCAAATATTGGTATTTGTGGCATTAGCTTTCCAACCAGTCTAAAATAATGATATACATCGAGAAATATGGCAAACAATATTCCTCCATAAATATTGACCATAATTATATGAGATGGATTGGTGTATATTATGGAAATATTTAAAAATGCTTATTTGCTTTCTTGTTCACTTCTTTTAGTTAACACTTTAGTTGATACAAATACTTACTCTCACTTGGTGTGTCTTCCCCAGCTGGGAGCAGCAGGAGTGGATAGAGTCAACATGTTGCTAATAGCAAATAAATGCCTATATTAGCAAATAAATGCCTGTATTATTTGATTTTTTTTTTTTTGGCTTTTTACCTTATACATAGCTTGAAATAAAAATTTGAAGACATTTCAAACCAATTTTTTCTATTGTTGGTGAGTTTTGGGGGAAATTTGATTTTTAACTTTCCTAGAGATTAGAACATCCAGTTAAGATTTCATCCACAGGCATCAGTCCTTTAAAAAATTTAATTTTAGAGTACACTTGGTACTGCATGACAATGTTTTGATCACATAAGATTATAATGGAGCGGAAAATTCCTATCCCTGAATGACATTGTAGTTGTCATAATGTCATAGCACAACACGTTACTTTTTCTATGTTTAAATAGTTAACACATGATACTTACCATTATACTACAATAGCCTACAGTATTTAGTATGATAATGATTGTACAGTTTTGAGGCCTAGAAGCAATAGGCTGTACTAAATAGCCTAGGTGTATAGTGGGTTTGTGTAAGTATGCCCTCTAATGTTCATGCAACAACAAAATTGCCAAAAGATACATTTTTCCAAATGTATTCCACTTGTTAAGTGATGTGTGGCTGTAATGAGTCATGCCTTTTATCTCTGAGATGTTATAAATTTTTACATCTCAGATATAACTATACATTCAATATTCTAGCTTCCAAACCCAAATTTGTAAGAATCCTTATGATTTTAAAAGAAGGAATTCTGCCATCTCATAAAAGTAGTTAAGCTAGAATGGCCACAGTAGGCTGTTGGGAGTTTTTTTGTTTTGAGAAAAAAAAAGCAGAAGTATCAAACTTAGTTGTGACATTAAAATTAAAAGAAAAATGGTCAGTGTGGCAGAAACATGAGAGTTAAGAAATTCTGGGTTCTGAAGTTAGTTACATGTCAAAAAGACTTGCAATTTCAGTTTAGTGACATGCATCTTCCTTGACCTCTTTGACCAACTATACAGCCTAAGCCCACATGACATAGAAAATAGAGACTAGACTTCATTTCTCTCTCTCCTAAAATCACATTTATTTTCTCCTCATTTCTTTTCATCTATCCTAAGCACAGCAGATGTCTGATCTGCCTTACTCAATGCATATATAGCAAAGAAAAGGTGTCAATTAAAATATTAGTAAGAAGTAATGAGGAAATTCTGTCATCTATAGGCTTATTTAAAGTTTGTTTCTTTATAATCATGCATTTTTCTGGAATAACTAAGCCTAATTCTTACCCATGATCATGTCGAGAGATTTTAGAAATCACTGCAGCCAGATTCTTACTGGTCTGGTTTTCTGTTATCCATTTCAGTGATGCACTACTTTTTTGGCAACCTTTTAATTTCAGGATTTTTAAATAAGCATTAATGGAAGAGAAAAAGAGACCATGTTTGAACAATAAAAATTATGGTGAATAATATTAAATATTAACAAATAATATAATTTCATTGAGTTATATTTATAGTTTTCTCTTTGATTTTAATTTTGATAGCAATGATACATATAAAGTATAATAATCAGACTGATAGGAACAAATTGTGGCATTTTAATTAGGATCAGTAGCTCACTTTTAAAGATAATTAATTTGGTCACTTTGTCTACTCTAAAACTTAACTTTTGAAAATAATAAATGAAATGAGTATATTGAATAGGCCATCTAGTTTTCTTGATACATAATATTTGTACATACTTATATGGTACATGTGATATTTTGCTTCATGCATAGACTTTGTAGGAGCAAGTCAGAGTACTTGGGACATTTATCACTCAAGTAAAATTCTATGTTTTGGGAACATCTCAATCCTCTATTCTAGCTATTTTGAAATATACAATACATTGTTACTAACTGTAGTCACCATATTCAGCTATCAAACACTGGAAATTAGTCCTTCTATCTAACTGTATGTTTACACACATTAACCAACTTCTCTTTATCCCTCCCTCTCTCCACACACACATCCTTCCCAACTTCTGTTGTCTATTATTTTACTCTATACTTTCATGAAATCAACTTTGTAACTTCCACATATGCGTGAGAACAGGCAATATTTGTCTTTCTGGGCCTGGCTATTTTTCTTAACAAGATGACCTCTAGTTCCATCCATGTTGTGGCAAATAAAATGATTTTATTTTATTTGTTTATCGTAATTATCTTTTTTTGATATGGAGTCTCGCTCTGTTGCCCAGGCTCGAGTGCAGTGGTGCGATCTTGGCTCACTGCAACCTCCACCTCCTGGGTTCAAGCGATTCTCCTGCCTCAGTTTCCCGAGCAGCTGGGATTACAGGTAGCCGCCACCACGCCTGGCTAATCTTTTGTATTTTTAGTAGAGGCAGGGTTTCACCATTTTGGCCAGACTCGTCTGGAACTCCTTACCTGAGGTGATCCACCTGTCTAGGCCTCCCGAAGTGTTAGAATTACAGACATGAGCCACCATGCCTGGCCAATTTTATTTGTTTATTTTAATGGTGAAAGAGTATTCCATTGTGAATATGTACCACCATTTTGTTGTTGTTGCTTGGTTGGTTGGTTGGTGTTTGAGACAGGATCTGACTTTGTCACCAAAGCTGGAGTGCAGTGGTGCAATCTTGGCTCACTGCAACCTCCACATCCTAGGCTCAAGCCATCCTCTCACCTCAGCCTCCCAAGTAGCTGGGACTAAAAGTGTATGCCACTATATCCATCTAATTTTTTGTGTTTTTTGTAGAGACTGTGTCTTACCATATTACCCAGGCTGTTGTCAAACTCCTGGGCTCAATCTATCTTCCCACTTTGGCAACCTAAACTGCTGGAATTAAAGGCATGAGCCACCCTCCCCTGCCTACCATGTTTTCTTTACCCATTTGTCCACTTGTGGACACAGGTTGATTCCATATTATGGCTATTTTGAATAGTGCTGCAATAAACATAGGAGTGAAGATATCCCTTTGATATACTGATTATTATTATTATTATTTTGCCCCCTTTGGATAAATACCCACTAGGGGAATTGTTGGATTGCATGTTAATTCTACTTTTAGGTTTTATGAGAATCTTCACTCTTATTTTTATCATAGCTGTGCTAATTTACATTTTCACTGACAATGTATAAGAGTTCCCTTTTCTGCTTATCCTCACGAGCATCTGATATGTTTGGTCTTTTTAATAGTAGCCATTCAAACTAGGGTTAGGTGATAATGAAATATTATTTTGGTCTTGATTTGTATTTCCCTGATGATTGGTGATCAATTTTTATATACATGTTGGCCATTTTCCATCATCTATTGAGAATATCTATTCACGTCTATTCTTTAACTGTTGAGTTTCTTTAGTCCATTGTATATTCTGTATATTATTTCCTTATTGGATTAATCACTTGCAGATATTTTCATGAGTTTAACTGATTGTCCCTTCAGTCTGTTGATAGTGTTCTTTGCTGTGACAAACCTTTTTAGTTTAATTAAATTCTATCTGTCTGTTTTTACTTTAGTTACCTACGCTTTTGATATCTTAGCAATAGAATTTTAGCCTAGACCAATGTCCTGAGATGTTTCCCAGATGTTTCTTCTAGTAGTTTTATAGTTTCTGGTCTTTTATTTAAGCCTCTAATCCATCTTGACTTGATTTTTGAATCAGCTGAGAGATAGGGGTCCAGTTTCATTTTTCTGCATATTGATATTCGATTTTCCCACAATAATTTATATGTTCTTGGTAGCTTTGTCAAAAATCAATTCGATGTAAATATGTGAATTTATTTTTGAGTTCTCTATTCTGTTCCATTGGTCCATGTGTCCATTTTGTACCAGTATCATGCTCTTTTGGTTCCTATAGCCTTATAATATATTTTAAAGTCAAGTATGATGATGCCCTCTGCTTTGTACCACTTGCTTAAGATCGCTTTGGCTATTTGGCTTTTTGTGTGTTTGTTTTATACAAATTTTAGAATTATTTTTCTATTTCTATGAAAAATGACATTGTTATTTTGATAGGGATTGCCTCAAATCTGTAGAGTGCTTTGGATAGTATGGTCATTAAATGATATTAATTCTTTTGATTTATGAACATGGAATGTCTTTCTATTTATTTTTGTCCTCTTAATTTTTTTTTCCTTAATGTCTCATAGTTTTCCTTGTAAAGGTATCTTACCTCCTTGGTAAAAAGTATTTCCAGGTATTTTGTTTATTTATCTATTTACTTATTTATTCATTTATTTGCTTATTTATTATAGCTATTGTAAGCAGAATAGCCACTTTGATTTATTTCTCAACTAATTCTTTATTGGTGAATAGATATAATACTGATATTTGTATGTCAACTTTGTATTCTAAAACTTCACTAAAGTTATTTATCAAATCTAAGAGTTTTTTGTGGAATTCATTAGGATTTCTTAGAAATGAGATCATATCATTTGCAAAGAAGGACAATTTGACTTCCTCTTTTCCAGTTTAGATGGCTTTTATTTTTTCTCTTGCTTAATTACTCTGGCTATGACTTCCAGCATTATATTAAATTGGAGTGGTTAAAGTAAGCATCTTTGTCTTGTTCCAGTTCTTATAGGAAAGGCTTTTAGCATTTTCCTATTCACTATGATTGTTATCTGTGGGCATGTCATATACAGGCTTTATTATATTGAGGTATCTTCTTTCCATGCCTTGCTTGTTCAGAGTTTTTTTCATAAAGGTATGTTAAATTTTATCAAATGCTTATTCTGCATTTGTTGAGATGATCATATAGTTTTTGTTCTTCTGTTGAAATGATGTACCACACTTACTGATTTTCATGTATCAAACCATCTTTGCAGCCCTGGTATAAGTCACACTTGATCATGGGGTATTAACTTTTTGACATGCTGTTGAATTTTATTTGCCAGTATTTAGTTGCAAATTTTGCATCAATGTTGTTCATCAGGACCCATAGTTTGTTTTGTTGTTGTTGTTGTTTTTGTTTCTGTGACCCTGTCTGGTGTGGTCTAAGAGTAATTCTGGCTTTGTGGCATGAATTTCAGAGAATTTTCTCTGCTTCAATTTTTGTGAGTAGTTTGAGGAGAATTGGTGTTAGTTCCTCTTGAAAGTTTGATATGACTTGACAGCAAAATCATGTGGTCCTGGACCTTTTGTTTTGGGAGATGTTTTATTACCGATTCAATCTAATTACTGTTCATTGGTCTGTTCAGATTTTCTATTTATTTTCCTGATTCAAAATCAATGGGCTGTATTCAGAAATCTATTCATTTTCTCTGCATGTTCCAATTTATTCGTGTATACATTTTCATAATAGTCTGTTATGATCTATTATATTTCTGTGGTATCAGTTGTAAAGTCTCCTTTTTTATTTTTTATTTTTCTATTTGGGTTATCTCTCTTTTTTGGGGGGGTAGCTCAGTTAAAAGTTGTTCAATTTTTTAAAATCTTCTAAAGAAAACAGATATTTTACTTTCTGGATCTTTTGTATTCTTCCTTAGTCTCTCTTTTATTTTTGCTCTGATTTTTGTTGTTTCTTTCTTTCTAGAAACTGTGTTGGATTTGTTCTTGCTTTTCTAGTTCCTTTATATGTATCATTAGGTTGCTTGTTTGAAATCTTCCCAGAGTTTTGCTAACTCCCACAGGTTTTAGTATTTTGTGTTTTGATTTTCAATTATTCAAAAAAGAAAAAATTGGTTTTCTCCTCACTTTCTTGACCCAATGGTAAGTTATCAGAATGTTGTTTAATTTTTGTGTATTTGTATGTTTTCCAAGTCTCTTGCTATTGACTAGTCTCTAATAGTATTTCATTGTTGTCAAAAATATAGTTGATATAATTTTAATTTCAAAAAATTTTCTGAGACTTGTTTTGTGTACTAACATGTAGTCATTTTTTGGAGAGTGTTTAATATAATGATAAGAATGTGTATGGGTCAATCTGTGTATCTGTAAATGTCTACTAGGTCCAGGTCCATTTGTTCTAATGTGCAGTTTAAATCCAGTAGTTTAATTTTTTGTTAACTTTTCTTGAGATGGTCTGTCTAATGCTGAGAGTGTGCTGATTAAGTCCTCAACGATTATTGTATTAAAATCTATCTCTCGTTTTAGATCTAATAATATGTTCTTAATATGTTTCAGTGCTCTAGTCTGGCGCATGTATGTTTAAAATTATTATATCCTCTGTCTAAATTAATTCCTTCATCCTTATGTAATGACATTCTTCTTCTCTTTTTACTCTTTGTGCCTTAAATTCTGTTACATCTGACATAAGTATAGCTGCTTCTGCTTGCTTTTTGTTTCTATTTACATGGAGTATCTTTTTGTATTCTTTTCTTATCAGTTTACATGTGTTTACAGGTGAGGTTTCTGGTAGGCAGCATATAGTTGGATAATTTTAAAAAATTCATTCTACCAATCTGTATCCTTTAGGAGGAAAGTTTAATCCATTTACAGTCAAATATATTATTACAATATGGGAGCTTATTCTTGTTATTCTATTCATTGATACATGGTTGTTTTGTATATTTTTGTTCCTTTCTTTCTCTCTTTTTTTCTGTCGTTGCATTTTGGTAGTTTTCTGTAAGGGTAATGCTATAGATTGGCTGTGTCCCCACCCAAGTCTCGTCTTGAATTGTAGTTCCCATAATCCTCACATGTCATGTGAGAGAGCTGGTGGAAGGTAATTTTATCATGGGGGCGTTTTTTTTTTTTTCTTTGCTCTTCTCATAACAGTAAATAAGTCAGTCTCATGAGAACTAATGGTTTTACAAAAGGGCAACTCCCCTGCACACACTCTCTTGCCTGCCACCATATAAGATGTGCCTTTGCTCCTCCTTCACTTTCCATCATGATCATGAGGCTTCCCCAGCCATGTGGAAATGTTCATTAAACCTCTTTTTCTTTATAAATTACCCAGTCTTGCATATGTCTTTATTAGCAGCAAAACAAAAGAGTAATACAGGTAAGACTTGATTCCATTTTGTTCTGATCTGTTTGTTCCAGCATCAGTTTTATAAATTCATTTGTTTCCATAACAGCAGATATTATTCTTTTGCTTCCAGGTGTAGGATTCCCTTAAGCAGTTCTTATAGGGTTGATCTATTGTTGATGAATTTCCTTAGCTTTTGCTTGTCTAAGAAAGATTTTCTGCTCATTTATGAAAGATAACTATGCTAGATATAGTATCCTTGGCTGTCAGTTTTTTCTTTTTCTGTTGGCAGCTTTAATATACCAACCTGTTCTTTCCTTGCCTGTAAGTTTTCTACTATAATGTTAGTTAAATGGAGGTCCCTTAAGAGTTAGTAGACACCTTTGCTATTTTCATAACTCCCTTTGAATTAAGTTTTCATAGTCTGACTCTAATGTTCCAAGACGATCTTTTTGAAACGTTTCTGTTTATAGATCTCTGAGCTTCCAGTGTTGGATGTTTAAATCTATTGCTAGACTTGGGAAGTTTTTAGCTATTATTTCATTATGTTAGTTTTCTATTCTTTTTGTTTTCTCTCTTTCTTATGTGACATCAACAATTTGAATATTTGATTATATTATGGTGTCCCATATGTGACACAGACTTTGTTAATTATTTTTCATTATCTTTTAAATTTTTTGTCAGACTGGCTTATTTCTATAGGCCTGTCCTCAATTTCTGTAATTTTTCTCTCCTTTTCATCTAGGTTATTGTTCAAGCTTTCAGGTGTATTTTGTATTTTACTTAGTTAATTCTTCAGTTCTATAATTTTTGTTTGATTCCTTTTTATGACATCTATCTATGGTAAGTTTCTCACTTATATTCTCAGTTGTTTTTCTGATTTATTTATATTGTTTTTCTGTATTGTCTTATATCTTAGGGAACTTCTTTCATGTCACTATATTACATTTTTTTTTAGGATTGCATAAATTGATTTTTGATTGAAATCTGTTGCTGGAGAATTACTGTGATCCTTTGGAGGTGTTATACTTCCTTGCTTTTTCATGTTTCATGTGTCCTTATATTAACATCTACACATCTGGCATAACAGTTGCTGCTTCTAATTTTTGGAATTTGCTTTTTTAAGAGAAGCCTTTTTTCTGAAGATTTATCTATAGTGTTGGCTGGATATGGCACTTTGGCTAAGATTCTTGGTGCATGTAGTAGTGTAGTCTTTGTATGATTTCTTCAGCTGTAAACAGCATCAGTTGTGTCTGTGATTTCCACAGTAGCTTGGGATATGACTGATAGTGGAGGCTGTAGTGAAGTTTTACTAGGGGACAAAGTGACAGCTGGCCTGTATTTTGGCCCTAGTAGTGGTAGCAATGGGCCAAGCAGACCTCTCTTTGGGCCTTATAGTGGTGTATGCTGACACCAGTGTTAGCTGGTTCAGGAAGTCAAATCTTTTGGCCTCCTGGCAACTTGTTCAATTGCCATTAGTGACAGTGGTGGGCCAGGTGGACTGCCAAATAGCAGGTATGATGTAGGCAATAGCAGTTGCAGTTTCTGGCAAACCCTCTGGCTCCTGAGTGGCCAATGCTGGTGTTAATGGTGCCTACAATGGAATGTGTGAATGAGTCCTACCTACAGGTGGCATGGGTAGGTAGGTGCCAGCTGTGCTGGCAGGTTGGGGACCTGACTGCAAGGATCTGGAAGTAGTACTTAAGTTCCAGTGGTAGTGAAGTGGGCTGGGTGGTGCTCAGGTCCCCCAGATCATCTGCTCAAGCACTGGGAGGAGGAGAGTGAGGGTGAGGTCATGCAAACCTATCCTTAAGCCCCATGGTGGTATGTGCAGGTACTGGATTTAATAGGTAGGGATGGGGTGATCCCCAAGCCCTTGGTACAATACTCAGGTGAGTGCAGCAGCAGATGCTTTTTCACCTTGTTACTGGGGAGGGTAAAAATTGCTTTCAGTGGCAGCAGTCATATATAGGCAGCTGGGGAGCATGTACTCCACTCATGCTTTGGCCCTAGCAGTGGCAGCCAGCTACAGCAACGGCTGTGAGTAGGGAATATCAATGAAGCCCTAGAGATTTGGAGGCACAGAAGGTGTTGGGTCCCCCAGGCAGGATTGAAGTCTGATGAAGGCTAGGGCCTCAGTATAGCACCTTTCTGTAGCTGCTTATGACTCTGGTGATATGTGGGACCCAGCTTGAGTGCCATCTCTGGAGCATTGCCATTGTATGGTCCCCAAGCAGTTCATTTCAGGGCCTGTAAGGGTCTAGGGACGCTCTCATGGCTAGGATTACAGGAGTCCATGGAGGGAATATAGACAGCTGGGGCTTTATACTTACTTTTTCTTGTCATTGAGGAGACTCTCCAAGCTTCTAGCTGATCCCAAACAGGCTGACTCCTTTCTCTCTCCTCCCTTGCTTTAGGTGTTTTTTGTCACTTCTCTACTGAATTCCAGTGTTCTTTTTTAGATGATCTTTTCTAAGTGTGATTATCTACTCACTCTTTTGATTCTTCTTCATCGAGCAGTCTAGTACCAAGCATCTCGTGTCAGGCATCTTGAAGACCCTTTAATTTAGTTTTTAATGAAAAAAAAAAAATACATATCGTTTTGGCATTTTGCCATATTAATTTGTAAAGTACGTTGCAAGGGAAAATATCCTGTAGTTAAAGATTGTATAAAATGGAAAAAAAAATTAGGTGGTGCAAACGATGAGTTTTGATTTAGAAAATGATATTTTGTCTGTTATGTGAACCCTCAATTCAGGAGGATTTTGCTGTCCTTTGGCTGGATTAAATAGTTCCTACTTGGTAAGGCTCACTTAGTTTAGCTCATTTTACATTTTTTTAGATTCCATAACAGATCTTTTGCTGCTTTATATTTTTCCCCCATACTGATTTAATTCTCAATTACTCATCAAATGTTTCCAGACCTAGTCAGTAAATTCATATTTGTTTTTCTTTGGTTCACCACCTTCCTCACTAATTATTTACTCTTTAAAGCATTCTTACTCTTCTTTGATGAGCATGGCATTATTGAATAGTTTTAATATAAGGATTATTCTATGGGATTTCTATGAATATTATTTAGTCATGCATTCTATTTTCTACTTTCCTTCATCACTGAAGAATTAATTCATTTCTCTTAAAACCTAAAGGCAACATTTCCTTGCTTTCGAGCACGCTAACAGACAGTAAAATAATGTTGATTGACAGAATAGGTGATGTCTGTTATTTGTTTGAATGTAATATTATGAGTACTATAACTGTAAGTGCTCTGTATTGTAATTTTACCCTAGCTGATTATATCTGAGAGTTTTGCAAAATTATTTTTAATGTTATAGCAATAAATAAAGTGTGTCAATATTTCATGGTTCTGAAAAAGACAAGCAGCAGGTGTTAATGTTTTAAGCTAAGGTAGTTCACTAGAGAGTTGACAGTGTAGTCCATATTATATCGTTTAAACCAGTGGTCTCCATTTTGGCAGAGGGAGCAATTTCATGGGAGACAATTTTTCCATGGAATGGGGTTGGGAGAAGTGTGGGAAGATGGTTTCTGGATGATTCAAGCATATTACATTTATTTTGCACTTTATTTCTATTAATATTGCTTTGTAATATATAAGAAAAATAATTATACAACTCACCATAATATAGAATCAGTGGGAGCCCCAAGCTTGTTTTCCTACAACTAGATGGTCCCATCTGGGGGTGATGGGAGACAGTGACACTCAAAGTGTGTTGCTATGTCCAGCAACTCCATAATCTTGTTTTGTTTACTGTCACTACAGAAAACCCTGCCTCGCAAAAATGGGTTGTTGGAAATGGAAGCAGGCTCTTCAGTGTTTTTGTGGCAATCTCAAGATATTTCGCCTTGACTTTAATCCAGAATGCATGGAGATTTAAAGTTGTCTTAAACATACTTTTATGGCCCCCGTCATTTGAGGTCTCAAGCAGTTGATCTTCTTCTATCACAAACAAAGTCAGTTCACCTATCTTATTCACAAATGGGTCATGCATCCTTTCCATGCCAGTACGGGGGCCTTTTCTGGTTGAAAAATAGTGCTCAAACTCTTTGAAAGCTGAGATAGGTGATCATGTACCAGCTGGGAGAAAGAAGGCCCTAGCTCAGTCTCTTTCAAAATCTCTGCTAATGTTTGAAACATGTCAAAATTCCAATGTTCACTCATTGCCCCTATATGTCTAGTTTGGCTTTGAATGCAACACCCATCTCAACTGACTTGGACACATACTCTCCTGAAGTGACAGATTGTGTTCACGGAGCAGGTTGAACATGTCACACAAGTAAGCAAATTTTGCCACCCATTCTGCGTCACTGCAATGTGCTGCCAATGGTGACTGTTTTTCTAAAACAAATATCTGGAGCATCTCTTATAACTCAAAAACTCTGACCAGTGATCTACCTTTACAAAGCATCTCACTTCTGTGTATAAGAGAAGACCTGTGTGCTGTGCATTGATCTCCTCACAGAGCTGCAACAAACAGACATGAGTTAAGGGCATGTACTTTAATATGATTGATAATTTTAATCACATCCTGCAAAACATTGTTAAGTTCGGGTGACATTATTTTGGCTAGCCAGCATTTCTCTATGGATAAAGCAGTGCATAGATTCACATTCACAGGTGACCTCTTTGACAGGAGTAATGAAACCAGAAACCCATCAAGTCATGACAGCTGTTCCATCTATGCATATAATGACACAACATGACCAATTCGGGTTTTCTGATATGTAATCATTCAAAGTCTTGTATAGTTTTGCAGCTGTATTGTTGGTTGACAACAAAAGCGCATACAACATATCTTCATTTAAATCCTGCTGTAAATATATATCTCACAAAAACAAGCATTGTTGCTTGGTTGTCAACACTGGTAGACTCATAAACCTGGATTGCATACCATGGTGACTCATTGATCCTCTCTAACAGTTGTGCCTCAATCTCATCTGCTATTTCATCAATTCATCTAGTTATGGTGCTAGCCAAAAAATGAACATGTGCCACATTTTTAAAGACCTATTCTAAAAGTTTGTGATAAATGTCCTTGGCAGCAAGCAGGGTCAACTCTTCACCAATAGTAAAGAGTTTCTTAGCTTTAGCGATATAAGAATGATGCTCTCAGTGCAGACACATTTCAATAATTGCTTCTGTTCTTCATGTTCATGCTTTTTATCTTTTGAATAATTCCGAAGGCTTGTCTCTAATGCAGCATGCTTGGACTCCATGTGACAAAGCAGTTTTGAAAGTTTTGTGGACTTTTTGGATAGCTGATCACCACATACTCTACAAAGCAAACCTGGAGAATGTGAATCACTTGTTGCAATGAAATCATAATTTAAGTAGGACTCCTGGTATTTTCTTTTAAAAGCAGCTTTCTTTTTGTTGACAGTCTTACAGTCACACATGCAGTTCACAATAGGGTTCCTGCTCCTATGATAATTTAATGCCTCTGATCTGACAGGAGGCGGAGCTCAGGTAATAATACAAGTGATAGGCAGCAGCTGTAAATACAGATGAATCTTCGCTCACCTGCCCAGGGTTGGGCACCTCTGATTTAAACTACTGTATCAATTTACACAACCAAAAATATTATGTAATATAATGTGCTGTTTTATAGTTCAGATCATTACTATAATGTTCAATTCAATACCTTTTTAGTATTTTAAATAATCATGAAATTAAAATATTCTTTGTATATTTTATCAGTGTTCAACTTAAAACATTTAAACTTTTGAATATCTTTGTCTAATCACTTTTAAATGGTTAAATGGCTAATGTATATAATAGATACCTATACACTTTTTTTTTTTTTTTGAGACAAAGTCTCACTCTGTCGCCCAGGCTGGAGTGCAGTGGCGCGATCTTGGCTCACTGCAAGCTCTGCCTCCCAGATTCATGCCATTCTCCTGTCTCAGCCTCCTGAGTAGCTGGGACTACAGGCTTCCGCCACCACACCTGGCTAATTTTTTATGTATTTTTATTAGAGACGGGGTTTCACCATGTTAACTAGGATGGTCTCGATCTCCTGACCTCGTGATCCGCCACCCTTGGCCTCCCAAAGTGCTGGGATTACAGGCATGAGCCACCATGGCTGGCCTACACTTCTGAATATAGCATTTGTCTTATACCTGAAACTCAGGTATGTTTGCTATATATACCTTATAACAGTGATTTTCATAGTGTTTCCTAAAGCCTCTGGGATTCCTGAAATTATTTTGTTGCTCTGATGCCAAATCTATTATTTTTACTGCAATATCATGATGTTATTTGCTTCTTAAAATTTCATTCTCTCACAACTGTATATTTACAAATGCTACATGATATGTTACATCATAATACATTGAAAAGAAAAATCAGAGAAGCAAATCTGGCTCACTTCTCCTAACCCAGACATTAAGAAAATTTGCAAAAAAATAAACTAATGTTGCTTTTTAACTTTTTATTGTCTATGATATTATAGTTATTTTTATTAAGTTGCTATTTTTATAGTACTGTTGTCTTTAATAGATTAATAAACACATAATTATAAATTTTTAGTTTTAATTTCTGGCATAGTAAATATAAGCCATGTAAGCAAACGCTCCTTGGTGGAGCAAAAACAATTGTAAGTAGGGATTTTATAACAATAAATGCCTATGTGAAGATAAAAGATAAATGTAAACATAAACAATTCAAATTTAAATACCAAGATACTAGGAAATGAAGAATAAACTAAGCCGAAAGTCAAAAGAAATAATAAAATAATATCCAGAGCAGAAATACATAAAATAGATACTGGAAAAAACAATAGAAAAGATCAATGAAATTAAGAGTTGATTTTCTAAAAAGATAAAATTGACAAGACATCAGCTAGAATAATATATATAATTTAAAATAATATATATGAATTATTTAAAATAATATAATCTCTCATATATAAATATATAAATATATATAATTACATATAAAAATTATATATAATTATATAATATAAATTATATATAATTATATATTACATATATTTTTATATATTATATATAAATTATACATTGTATAATTATATAAATAAATCATATGTAAATTTTACATATAATTACATATAAAATATTTACATATAAAAATTTTACATAAATATATTATTTATATATGAATATATAAATATATTTACATAAATATATTATTTATATATAAATATATGTTTTATATATTTATATATAAATATATTTACATATAATTTATTTATATATTATATATAATAAATATATTTTATATAAATTATACATGATTATACATATATAAATTTTTATATAAAAGAGGTTATATATTATTTTAAATAATTTATATATATTATTTTAAAAATATATTGTTCTAGATGATGTTTTGTCAATTTCATCTTTTATATATTTATATATAATTTGTATATATATTATTTTTATATATTTATATATAATTCATGTATAAATTATACAAAAATTATATTAGATATAATATAGAAATTATATATAAATCTATACTATATATAGTATAAATATACTATAATATATATTTATGTACATGATAATTTTATATATGTGTATATATACTATATATGTATATATAAACACACATATATCTCTATATACATATTTTACATATATTTATATTACATATATATCAAATATATATGGTGGACTCTTTAGGAGTTTATATATATTTAAATAAATATATGCATTGAATATGTATATTTAAATCTTGGAATTTAAAGTTGAACAGTTTCACATTCATTAAATATATTTGTATATATATGTATATTTTTCACATTCATCATATATATTATGATATGAAATATACAATTCAACTATCAATAAAAAATTAAGGCCCAATTTAGGAGTTCATATATATATATATTTATGTCATATGCGTGTATATATACTTACATATGTATCTATAAACACACATATATAAATTTCAGCTACTCAAGAGGCAAGGCCAAGGCAGAAGGATCACTTGAGACCAAGGACCCCACGTCAGCCTGAGGAACAGAGGTGTTATTTCAAAAACAAAACAAAACAAAAATCACCCCCAAATCTATTAGAATTAATAAACAAATTCAGTAAAGTTACAGGATACAAAATCAATACACAAAAATTAGAAATGAATTTATACACTAACAATGAACTAGCCAAGAAATAATCAAGAAAACCTCATATTTAAAGTAGCATCAAAATATAATACCTGGAAATGAATTTAATCAAGAAGTTAAAAGATTTGCACACTGAAATCTGTAAAATATTGATAAAATAAATTGAAGAGAACAAAAATAAATAAAAGGTACTCTGTGTCAATATACTGGAAGAATTAATATTTTAAAAATATCAATACTAGCCAAAATGATCTTTAGAATCATTGTGATATTTATCTAAATTCTAAGGCCATTTTTACATAAGTAGAGAAAATATCTGAAAATTCATATGTAATCACAAAAGACTCCTAATAGCCAAAACTTTATTGGGCAAGAAGAATAAAGTTGGAGATACCACACTACCCAATTTCAAAATATATTACAAAGCTATAGTAATCAAAACAGCAAGGTGCTGGGGAAAACACACACACACACACACACGCGTGCGCGCACACACACACACACTGGATCAAAATAGAGGACCCAGAAATAAATCCATGCTTGATATTTGACAATGGTGTCTGGTACACATAATGGGAAAAAGACTCTTTAATAATCCTTTTGGGAAAGCCAGATACAGAAATCCAAAATAATGAAATTGAAACCTCATCTCACACCATAAACAAGAATCAACTCAAAATAAATTAATAAATTAAGCAAAGACCTGAAAGTATACGAGTGCTGGAAGAAAATATAGCAAAAAGGTTTCTTGATATTGGTCTGATTAATGATTTTTTTGAATAAAACCCCAAAAGCACAGGTAACAAAAGCAAAAATAAAACTGCATCAAACTAAAGAGCTCCTGCATTACAGAGGAAACAATGAACACAGTGTAGAGACAACCTATGGAATGGGAAAAATAACCTACGTATCTGATAAGTTCATATCCAAAATATATAGGAAACTTAAACAACTCCATAGCAATAAAACAAGTCAACTGAAAAATTAGCAAATGACCTGAATAGACATTTCTACAAGGAAGAAATACAAATGATGACCAGGCATATGAAAGAATGGTTAACATCACTATTCGTCAGGAAAATGAAAATTAAAACCACAATAGATATCACCTTGTGCCTATTAGAATGGCTATTACTAAAAAGGTAAAAGATAGGAAGACTTGATGAGGATGTGGAGAAAAAGAAACACTTATACTCTGTTGGGAGGAGTGTAAATTAGTACAGCCATTATGGAAAACAGTATGGTGATTTCTAATAAAAGTAATAGTAGAACTACTATATGAGCCAGCAATTCTGCTACTAGATGTCTGTCCAAAAGAAAGGAAGTCAATGTGTCAAAGAACTATTCTTCACTCTCAGCATTATTCACAATAGACAATATGTAGAAACAACTTTAAGTGTCCATCGATAGATGAACTGTAAAGAAAATGTTATACACACACAACACAATGGGATACTATTAAGCCTTAAAATAGAAGGAATTCCTGTCATTGGTGACACCTTGAATAACCTGAAGGACATTGTAGTAAGTGAAATAATCCAGGCACAGAAAGACAAAAAACACAAGATCTCACACAAGATTTCACTTTTATGTGGAATCTAAAAAAGTCTAACTTATGGATGCAGACAGTTGTAGAGTGGTGGCCTGAACCTGGTTGGGGGTAAGGGACAATAGGGAAATGTTGATGAAAGAATACAAACTTTAGTTAGACAATGAATATTCTCTGGAGGCCTATTGTATAGCATATGAGCTGTATTTAATAAGTACTGTATAGTTGAAATTACTAAGAGAACACATTACGAATATTCTCACCACATACACCAAAATGGTAAACTATGTGATTGATTTTGGTAATTATTTCACAATGTATAGACATCTCAAAATATTACATTGCACACTTTAAATACATTCAGTTTTATTTGTAAAGTTGGAAAAATATAATTCTAACACACACACACACACACACACGCACACACACACGCACGCACACACACACAGAAAAAAAGTTCATTGGTACCCTTAATGATTTTTAGGAAAGAAAAATGTCTGAGACCAAAATGTTTCAAAAAAGCTAATCTAAAAGCCAGTCAAATAGATGAGTGTTTTAGGAGTTTTATTTTAATGCTGACTAATGATAAAGAATAATAACAACAGTCTTTTCTTAATTGTTCATGTATTATTAAAATGATTATTTCTTCTATCATTGAATTTTTCTTTTAAATAGTAATTTCTTAGTAAGAAATACCCATTTTACAACTTTTACATAAAACTTGACTTCAGTTATACATAAAAGTTCACAAATATTTTTTCTCAGTTTTCCTGGAATTTAATTTAATTGGGAAACACATGGACTGTTACATCAAGGACTTGAGATCTGTTGTGATGTTATAATAAATAAGTATACTTGTGGAAAATGTCTTAATCTGTTTCCACAGCACCTGTATTTATCATGAACAAGGGAATTCAGTTTTCCCTGTCATATCAGTATTTCCATTGTTTTTGTTGTTGTTGTTGTTGTTGTTGTTTTTGTTTTAACAGCAAAAAATGGCTTTAATTTTTTTTTTTCCTCTGGAATATATCCAACTTGGTCATATGGAATGAATTTAGTTCGCTAGTATTTTGTTAAGGGTTTTTGCGTTAACATTCATCAGTGATATTGGCAGCAGATTCTTGCTGCTTTTAGAATCTTTTCTTTATCCTTGAGCTTTGGTAATTTATTATTAAATATGTTGAAGTAGTCTTATTTGGGTTAAATCTGTTTATGTTCTATAATATTCTTATACTGAATGTTGATATCTTCCTCTGCATTTGGGAAATTCTCTAATATTATCCTTTCAAATCAACTTCTACCACTATGTCTTTGCTCCTTTTCCAAGCCAGTAACTCTCAGATTTGCCCTTTTGCATTTTTCAACTTTAGAATTTCTGATTGGTTCTTTTTATTTCAATCTCTTTAGTAAATGTATCCTACAGAATTCTGAATTCCTTCTCTGTGTTAACTTGAATTTCTTTGGGTTTTACCAGTAGAACTCTTTTGAATTATCTGTCTGAAAGATCTATCTCTGTTTCTCCAGGATTAATCCCTGTTGTGTTATTTAGTTCATTTGGTGAGGTCATGTTTTCCTGGATGGTGTTGTTGCTAGTAGATGTTCTTCGGTGTCTGAGCATTGAAGAGTAAAGTATTTATTGTAGTCTTCACAGTGTGGGCTAGTTTGTGCCTGTCCTTCATTTTATTTATTTATTTATTTATTTAGTGAGACAACGTGTTGGTCTTTCACCCAGGCTAGAGTGAAGTGGCACAATCTCGGCTCCTTGCAACCTTTGCCTCCCAGGTTCAAGCTATTCTCCTGACTCAGCCTCGCAGGTATCTGGGATTATAGGCATTATAGGCACCCACTACCAGGCCTGGCTAATTTTTGTATTTTTAATAGAGATGGCATTTCACCATATTCGCCAGACTGATTTCAAACTCCTGACCTCAGGTAATCCACCCACCTCGGCCTCCCAAAGTGCTTCAATTACAGGCGTGAGCCACCACATCCGGCCCTTGCCTTTTCTTCTTGAGAGGGCTTTTCAAGTATTTGAAGGGACTTAGCGTTCTGATAATGCTGTGGTTTTTCAAGATTTCTACTGGTACTACCTTGGTGGTCTTGGATAAGATCTCTAAATTACTAGTCAGAGACTATTCTTCTTTTCTCTTACTTTCTTCCAAACAAATAGAGTCTCTCTTTCTCTCTATGCTAAGCCTCCTGGAACCAGGGGTGTGGTCCTTCTGTGTGTCCACCACCACTGGTACTGTGCTGGATCACACTTGAAGCCAGTATAGCACTGAGTCTTGCCCAAGGTTCTTTCCTTCAGGGCAGCAAATTCCCTCAGGTCCTGAGCATGCCCAGAGATAATGTCTGGGAGCCAGAGATTGAAGTAAAATGTCTTAGCAGTGTACCTGATATTCTATTCTACTGTGGCTAAACTGAAACTGAGACCAAAATACAACATCGTTTTGCAGTTCCCTCCCCTTTGCACAAGCACAGAAGCCTCTCCCTCTGGCCACCACCACTACCATTTCACAGAGGCTCTGCCAGGGTACTGCTAATGTTCACTTAAAGCCCAAGGGCTCTTCCATCAGTTTGTGGTGAATGCTGCTAGGCCTGGGACTCACTCTTCAGGACAGTAGGCTACTCTCTGGCCCAGAATAGGTACAGAAATGCAATCCAAAAGCATAGGTCTGGACTTAGGGACCCCAAGAACCTGCTGTTGCTCTACCCTAGTGTGTCTGAGCTGGTACCTAACATGCAAGACAAACTCCCTTTTACTTTTCCCTCTGCTTTTCTCAAATAGAAGAAATCATTCACCACAGCCACCACAGCTTAGAATGTGATGGGTCACCCCCAAAGCCAGCACATTCCATACCTCGAGGTCCACAGTCTGTTGCCTATATATCACTGTTTATTACTCATGGCCCAAGGGCTCCTTAGTCAGCAGGGGATAACTCCTGCCAGGACTGACTCCTTCTCTTCTAGGTAATGGATTCCTTTCTGGCCCAGGGTGTGTCTAGAAATGTCATCAAGGAGCGAGGGCCTGAAATTGGGTCCTTGTGACTCTGCCCAGTGCTCCATTCTACTGTGACTGAGCCAGTATCCAAGATGCAAGACAAAGTTCTTCTTACTCTTTCCTCTGCTCTCCTTGAGCAAAGCAAGGAGTCACTTTTGTTGCTCTAAGCTGCACTTCCTTGGGTTGGGTGAGGGATAGTGTAAGCACTCCCTTAGCCACACCAGCTGATGTCTCCCTAGGTAATGAGCCACTCCAGTCCACTAGCACTAAGCCCAGCCTAGCACCAAGAGTTGCTTAGGAATTTAAACCCTTGTGATCTAGACCACCTTTCAAGTTTATCTAGAACCCCAGAGCACTTCAGCCTGTGGTGGTGAGGCTTGACTAGAAACTCAATATTGAATGGCTAGAATAGGTGATTCCCCTTTGGGTAGGGCTAGTTCAAATGATCCCTCCCTGCACAGGCACTGGCTGAACCCAATATGGCTTTATTATCCATTGTGACAGGGCAGCACTGAGTTTAACATACAGTCCCTCCAATCACTGCAGTCTCACTTACAAAAAAGCACAGGTTTTCTCTCCATGCCATGCAACCAGGATATAGGAATGTGGTACTTGCGTTAGCAATTCAGGGCTGTCTTTCCTGTTCTCCTCCATGCCTCTTTCACCAGTATGAAGTTAAATCCAGATACTATGATTTCTCACCTGATTTTCAGTTCTTCTGATGGTGCTTTTCCAATGTGCAGATAATGGTTAAAATTTGGTGTTCCATAGAGGGGAATGAATGATGTAGGCTTCACTTCCACAATCTTGCTCTGTCCCTTTAAAATTTTGTTCATTAACATCAAGTAAATGCATGTACCTACTAACACATAGAATGTACATTAAAATTGTATTCCAGTAAAGCTATTTTTTAAAACATGGTCATATTTCACTTTCTTTCCTAAGTATATGTAAAAGTTAATTTCATGTGTCAACTCAACTGGACCACATGATATCCGGACATTTGGCCAAGCGTTATTTTGGTTGTGACTGTAAGGGTGTTTCAGGATGAGATTAACATTTGTATTGTTAGACTAACTAAAGCAGGTTGCCCTCTACAATGTGAGTGGGCCTCATCCAAAAAACTGAAGGCCTGAAGTGAACAAAAAGGCTGAATAAGGGAGAATTCCTTCTGCCTGACCACATGAGCTAGGATCTTGGTGTTTCCCAGTTTTCTGGCTCAGATGGAAACTTTGGCCCATCTTTGTTTTAAGCCTGCCAGCTTTCAGATTGGCACTTACACATCAGCTTCCTGGGTCTCCATAATCACGTAAACTAACTTCTATAACATATCTACATATACGTTTTGGTTCTTTCTATCTGAAGAACTGTGACTAATACAGTACTTATAATACAAAAGGGTGATAAATGATATAAACTTTCTTATGTGATATTTACACATTTATTTAATTAGCCACTCCAGTGGTTTAATTTTGAAAGATAAATATGCTAGGAAAATTTTTAATGCCCTTTAAAAAAACCCAGCTATATTTGCTACATACTATCATTAAGTGGAAAAATAGTGACAAAACAAAAATTATAAAAAATACATCAGTTTCTATCATCTGTCTTGTATTCTGCCTGTTAATTTTCTTTTAAGTAGATCAGACTACAGAAATTACATTTACATGTGGATCAGAAAAGAGACACAAACTTCTGACTTTACAGATGGCTGTTTTTCTTAATTATATGGATAACAGTTTAGAAGTAATGAATTGGTCATGCCTGACAAGTAATAGCAGTTTTTCCAAGATAAACAAATGTTCACATTTTTCATAGTTAATCAGAGACTTTATGTGCAAAAATGACCGAATGTATCATCTATTCTAAGCCTCCCGTGTTGTTTTGTAATAAACGACCATCTGTGCTTTGATTTGACTGAGTTTTTCTGCGATGACCAGAGAATCTGATTACATGGCAGATGGTTTTGGAAGAATTTGTCTTTACAGGAGTAAGCAGACAAGCACTTTTCAATATTTTGTCTGTACTCTCCAAACCTATCTCTGCTTCTTTTAATGCAAAGGTAAAATCCAAGATACCAGTGTCTCAATACCATTCTGTTTGATTTTTTAAAATTTTTATAAATTATACAAACATGAAGGTGAACTAATAAGTAGTACATCCACAGTCAATGTTAGGCTTATTAACAAAAAAAGGTAAATTATGCTTTTGTGTTAATAGGCTTGGTATATTAATATGGAAACTTTTGTCTGAAATATGAGGGAGAGCTTAAAGTAGCACATCCATGGCTAATGCTAGGCTTATCAATTAAAAAAAAAAAGTTAAAGTATTCTTTCATGTTCATAGGCTTGGTGCATTAATGTAGTAACGTCTGTCTGAATCTCTGCCTCTCAGTAACCAAATAAAACTTTGCATTCTCCTAAATGTCTAAGGTGTTTTTGCTGTTTGTTCTCTTAGTTGTCAGACACAATCCAGTGCAAAAGTAGATCTGATTCAGAAAGTTTTCGGTAAAATAAAAACATATTCATTAAAAAATTATATTCACATTTGTATATCTTGACAGACTTAAAACTGATTTCTGTAATTTTTCTTTTGATCTTTCTAGTTATCTCATGCAGAAAGTACAGACACCATCACCATATTTACAAGAAATTAAAGATTTGAGAGTTTCAGCTGAATCTCATCAAATAACTGATGGCCTCTTTTCAAACACTGTCAATTATTAACTGACAGTACTTTAACTAGAACTCAGGATTAAAGTAAATATTATTTATTTCTATATGCCTTGCTCTCACTAAATGGTCAGCTTCATGCTGAAATCATTGGCGTGTGACTTCTACTTGTTTTAGTTCCTAGCAGATGCTTTCTGAAAGGAAAAATTGAAACTTTGAAGTTTAATTAATTTTAACAATGATATTTTTATATTCCAAAACAATATTTTAACTACTATGAAGGTTTATAAATGATCTCCCCATGGGAATTCTGATGGTCTTTCCAACAATTTTTCTCCCTCTGAGTTGTGTTCTAACTTTTGGGACAACTTCATGGATGATCTGACTTAATTGGTGGACACATTTTCCAACCAATAACCAGCTTAGATAAATAGAACTGTGTACTCATTGGATTTAAAGTCAAATATTAGAAAAATAAGACTTAAAAAAATCCAAGCTATATAGGCATTAAATATTAGAATAGTTATATATACCTCAGATAATGGTTAAAACATACAGTTTATTTGGGATATTATGACATGAAAGAGATAATTAAAGAAAGCAAGATTTCTTTGAATGTATAGCATTTTAATATCCATTACAATATTGAATAGTAAAGATAAGATTTCTAAGTCAAGACATTTGTTTTAAACTAATGTTATCTTTCCTTGAAATATGATCTACAAGTGACTTATTTCATTTTCTGCTGCTATAATAAAATACCACAGACTGGGTAATTTATAAAGAAAAGAGATTTATTTGGCTCACAATTCTGGAGGCTGAAAGTCCAAGAGCATGGTGCAAGCATCATAGTAGAAGGTGAAAGTGCAAGAGCACACTAGAGAGAAAGAGAACATTGAGCCAAACTTCATCCTTTTATCAGGAGCCCACTCCTATAATAACTAACCTACTCCCATGACAATGGCATTAACTCATTTATGAGAGCAGAGTCTTCACGACCTAATCACCTCTTAAAGACTCCATCATTTAATATGTTGCAATGGCAACTAAATGTCAACATGAGTTTTGGAGGGGACATTCCAGCCATAAAGTTCTTTCCCTACTGCCCCAAATTCATGTCCTCCTCAGATATAAAATACCTTTATTTTATATAATTAAACCCAAAATCATAACTCATTTCAGCAACAAGTCAAAAGTTTGAACTCCAGAGTCTCATCTAAATCAGATATTGGTGAGATGCAAGGTCTGATTTATCCTAAGGAAAATTCCTCAATCTGTGAACCTGTAAAATTAAACCAAGCTATCTACTTGTTGGTATTGTATTTTGGAAATAAAATAGTGAGATCAGAATGAGACTGGAATTTCCAATCCAAAAGAAAGAAATGGACAAGGAGAAAGTGGTAGTGTAAGTAACAGTCCCAAAGATAGAGAAAGAAAGCAACCTGTCATAGAGCCGAATGATAGTCCCTTTTGATTCTATGTTCAGTATGCTGAACTTAGCTGGGCTTAGCCAGGCAGAAGCTCTCATGGTTTGACATCTTGTGCCTGTAGTTTTCCCATGTTGGCACTGCACACTGGTAGTGCAGGAGTCTCAAAGGTGGCCTCACTGCTGTAGTTACAGTAAATATTACCATAGTGGGGACTTCATGTGGCAGCTCCATCACTGTAGCAGGTTTCTTTATGTACTTCCAAGAGGTTTACAACATCTTTTGAAATATAGATGAAGAAAGCCATGCTTCCATAGTTCTTGCATTCTGTATCCCTATGGAATTAACACTGTATGGATTCTTATGGCTTGTACTATCCAGAGTGGCACATTGAGTGGCAGCTGGGGTGACTGAAGAATTCTGTGCCAGAGAACAGGCAGCAGCAGGCCCATGGAGGGCACCCTGGACCTATCCCCTGAAACCATTCTGTCCTCCCAGGGCTCTGGGCTGCTGATAAGAAGAATAATCTCAAAGATCTTTGAGGTGCTTCAGGGACTTTCACCCAGTATCTTGATAAATAACATCTGAGTTTCTTGTATACATAATAATTTACTTAACAAAGAATTGTTTGACCACACGTGTAGTATTTTTTTCCTGAACACACTTCACTCTTCATGTGATCAGGGTGCAAATTTTTAAAATCTTTTTGTTCTGTTTCTCCTTTAATTATAAATTTTATCAGGTTGTTACTATCCTCACACATCTCACAGTATGTAATTAAAAGTAGCTATGCAGCTGTTGGAATGTTTTGCTGCCTAGATGTTTCTTCTGCCAGATATCCTAGTTCATCACTCTTAAGTTCTGTAGTCCATAAAAGGACAGGGACACAATTTGGCCAGTGATTTGTTACTTTATAACAAAGATGGGGTTTATTCTAGTTTCCAGTACCTTGTTCCTCATTTTCATGAGTCCTCTGCAAAATTGCCTTTACTGTCCATATTTCTACCAATGTTCTGGTCACAACCACTAAAGAAATCTCTAAGAAGTTTCAGGCTTCCCCCTAGTTATTCAGTCTTCTGAACGCTTACCAGATGTATCCTCAATGTTCCACTCACAGCAGTACAGGGTATTTTTAGTCTGCTTCTCCAAATCTTTGCCTGTGCAAATTACTGCCTTCCAAAGCTGCTTCCACATTTTTCATGGATTTGTTACAGAAACAGTTCCACTTCTGGTACCAATTTTCCATCTTAGTCCTTTTTCTGCTGCCACAGCATATACCACAGATTGAATAATGTATAAAGATAAACTTTTTTTTTTTTGACTCATGATTCTGGAGGCTGGGAAGCTCAAGCATCTGACAAAGATCATCTCATAGTGGTAAGTGAAAGACTGAGAGTATGAGAGACAGAACAAGAAAAAGAGATTCAATTTTATCTTTTTATTAGGAGCCCACTTCCACAATAATTAACCCACCCTGGCAATAATGACATTAATCCATTCATGAAGACAGAGCCTTCATTATATAATCACCCTTTAAAGGTCCCACCTCTTAGTACTGTTACAATGGTAATTAAATTTCAACATGAGTTTTGGAGGGGACATTTAAGCCAGAGCAACAAGATAATTAAAGAGATATAAAAATACAAACTAATTCGTATTATTACAAAATTGTAATTATTACAGAAATCTTAAGAAAATGTGCTAGTTTTAAAGAAGTCAAAAAATATTGACAAAACAGAAAGGAGAGAGGTAATCTTTTAAAAGTGGCCATTGATTGATATTCCCCTAAAACCAAGAATAAAATTTGAAAAAATAAAATGAAATGTTAGCATAGCATGGAGTTCTTACTTTATTCATAGAGTGAATAAAATAAGCAAAGAACTAGCCAGTGTTAAAAGAAAAACTTCAGCCAAATTAAATGTAAAGAAGTTTAAATGAGCAATGAATGATTTGTGAATCGAGCAGCCCTCAGAATCTCAAAAGATTCAGAGAGACTCCAGCGCAGCCACATGGTGGAAGAAAATTTATAGACAAAAAAAGGGAAATGACATACAGATATTGGAAGTTAGGTACAGAAACAACTAGATTAGTTACAGGTTGGTGTTTGCCTTATTTGAGCACAGTTCAAACAGTTGGCTACATTTGATTGGCCAAAACTCAATGATTCGCACAGGTGTAGACTATGGTCTATACCTCCACTTGTTATAGTTCACAGTGTACAGAGAAACATTTAGACTGAACTTAAATATGTAAGGAGGCAGCTTTAGGCTAAACATGATTAACAGTTCCCCACTTTTGGCAATTTTTTGAATTTTGAGAGATTTACCAAAACTTTCGCTATTATTGCTATTATCACTATTGATCTTGAAACCCACTGGGGAACGGTAGAACAGTGGGTTCTGTAAGGTAGAAACAAGGACTTAGTATAGCATACCTTCTTATGCTGGAAGTTCCTGTTTGCAGGAGAAAAACAAAACCTGGTCTGTTCTAGGATCTATGTGTTTCCTTAAAGTCTTAGTTTGATTATATCACATTTAGCATGAGCAACTCCATTTTTGTTTGGTTTGGTCTGTTGGGGCCTAGTGCGTGAGCTCAGTCCAAAATAATGGGTTAATATGTGTGTGTGTGTGTATATATATATATACACACACACACACATATATACACACACACACACATATATATTTTAATTCCCCCTTTTTTGTCAGGTTCTCACTTAAGTGAGAGTGTTACCAAAACCTGAGGCCTTGTAACTCTCAGTTACAATCATTTTGAGTTTTTCATCCCCACATTCATAGGTTAAGACATCCTCATGGTCATGCATTTCTTTCAGATCTTGTCATTGCAGTTGAAGAGAGACCATTTGACATTCTAGAGTTTGTTGCATGAAACATTCAAAACATTTGAGAGGATACAGGCGCACCAGGGAAACTACTATTATGACTATCACAAGGGTAGTACCGAGAGTTTGGAATATGCTCCTTACCCAAGGTTCCTTGAAACCAAACCACCTAAAATCAAATAGACCAAAGAATAAGTTAGATAAAGGGTCTACTTACTACAACTTCCCTACAACTAAATCTCTATAATACCTGATGTTTTCTCCATAGGCTATAACTACCAGCAGCTGCAAAGATCATTTTCTGTTTAGTTAATTCTATTATTTAGCATAATTTTTACAAGAGAGTTTAAAGTCTGCTGTGTCACCATAGACTTGACAAAATTTGCCCATCAGGTAACCAAATATACATGAATCTTTGATTGTTTTCCCAGGAATATGGGTTTGAGAAACCAAACATTGGTTATAAACTATTTTAGCAATGTATAAGTCACCATACCAATATATTTAATTTAGATCATGTAATCTTTTCCACTGTGAGTCATGGAATGCATAACTTTTAATAATAAAAACTTTAAGGACTCAGTAAAGATAAGGTGGCTGTTGTGGTTCTCCATGAGTTCATGCTTAATTAAAATTAGACATATCCTCTTCAATACCAGTTGTTTCTCAAATTTAGGTACATAGCAGTGATAATTGATTGGTTATCAAAGGTAAGTTGACTTAGACCACGGAATTCATTCAAATTGTATATCTAAACAATTTAAGTATTAGCTGATTTAGCATGAAAATCTTGCAAAGTCTTTCCTTAGTATTCAATTAACTTTTGTTCTACTTGGATTAGCAGTTTTATAATCCTGTTGGTCTTTTCATTAAAGTTCCAGAAATTTTTAACCAGTTCAAATTATGTGATTCTAAAGTTATCAGAAACCTGTATTCAAGAGTGCTTTTCAGGGTCCTTTTCATCCTTTCATGAACCTCCTAAAAGACACCACATTCTAGGGTTTTGCATGCTTGTGAAATTTTCAGAAAGTGCATCAGCGTTAAACAATTAATGGTGGAAATGACTTTAAATAGTCATAGTTTAAAAACACAATTGGCAAGAAAATTTGGTTGTTTCTGTGGTCTACAATAACTTAATAACCATAATTATGATTAGCATATTCGCAGACATATTAGAATTCTAGACATCTCCTACAATTTTGGAACATATATTAATATTATTCACTAAAATATAATCTGAAGAAGAATAAATATTACTTTTATTTTGACACTGCTTCTCATGTAACTGAACATGTCAAATAATCCTGTTTACCTCTCTTATGAATGCTTCAGGGGTCCTCTGTAGCATCTCAAAGATGTCAGAAAAGACCATTTTGAAGCTGAAATTTGATTTAGCAAGGTCTATTGAATATTTTAAAGGTTTAAAACATTTGAGATTATGAAGTAAAATTTCAGAACACTATAAATCATTCATGCATCCAAAATGATGACTCAAAAATTTCTAAAAATATTAAAACCTTTACTCATTGATAGAAGACTAAGCTTTCCAAACAATCTCTTATCTTTCCCTTCTTTTTTTCAGTAGTTTATTCAAAAGGCAAACAAAAATCTTTCATTATCCTTTAATATTACATAAAAGTCTTGTTCAAGAAAGTCAAATTTCACCCTTTCATTAGTGTATCATTAATGTCAATCCCAGTTCTTAATGAAACCCTATACATAAATTGATTCAATTTTACTCAGTTTGAATATAAAGTGAGATTCTCATAAACCTTTTACAACCCTGTACAATTTTTGTTAAAGAGCTCTAAGAAAAACCTGTTGTGTTTGTATTTTAATGTTCAATTTAAAGAAAAAATTAAGAATACCCATTTAACTTTAGCCAATGTCCACAGAGAATTTCTTTTTACAAAATTAATTTTTTGCAACTTTCCACAACTTCTTTAAACCTTTAGCTTTGTCTTATCTAATTTAAAACAATCCTTTAACCTTTTAAACTAGGTAAAAATTTACATTCCCCTGCTTTCCTATAATCTTTTAATAAAAACACATTTACTTCCTTACACAACTTGCATGTAAAACTGGTTTTTTTCCAGTAGTCTCAATTATATGTTATAATGATATCTCTTAGCAACTTTTACTTTTGGTGCATAAATTTTGTTTCATGAATCCTTTCATGACTTACACAGTTCATCTACAGCATGCTTGGACTTTCTGACTTGTCATAAACATCTCTCTTTTTAAACAGCCAATTATTTTACTTTAGGACAAGAATTTACCATACTTACTTATATAAAATGTCTCTTCTTTAAAACCTTCTTTGCATAGCTAGGGGGCATGCCCCAGGCCGTTTCTAGAATCTAACATTTCCAAGGTAGGTAAATTGAACAATTTTCAAAAGTCAAAGCAGTTTATGACCTTAAAGAATTTAGCAAACCTAATATCTGACATGCCTAATTTAGACTAAATGCCACTATTTTACCAACAATCTTTTTTTTTTTTTTTTTTTTTTTTTTTTTGAGACGGAGTCTCGTGCTGTTGCCCGGGCTGGAGTGCAGTGGCCGGATCTCAGCTCACTGCAAGCTCCGCCTCCCAGGTTCACGCCATTCTCCTGCCTCAGCCTCCCGAGTAGCTGGGACTACAGGCACCCGCCACCTCGCCCGGCTAGTTTTTTGTATTTTTTAGTAGAGACGGGGTTTCACTGTGTTAGCCAAGATGGTCTCGATCTCCTGACCTCATGATCTGCCCATCTCGGCCTCCCAAAGTGCTGGGATTACAGGCTTGAGCCACCATGCCCGGCCCAACCAACAATCTTTAAAGCTGTTTTTATTTCCCAAAGAATACTAAAGTTACATGAAATAAAAGACATTACAATTTTGTTTTCCTTTCAAAGTATATGATTTAAGCACTTATTTTTCTTTAAGCCAATTAATTAGAGCTCTTTTATATAAGCATCACATATAAACCATATATGTAACTACACAGACTGAGAATAATAACTTTAGAATCACATAATTTGAACTGGTTAAAAATTTCTGGAACTTTAATGAAAAGACTGACAGGATTATAAAACTGCTAATCCAAGTAGAACAAAAATTAATTAAATGCCAAGGAAATACTTTGCAACTTACTTTTGATAACGAATCAATTATCACTGCTACATACCTAAATGAGACTAATTTGGGACCTTTTTTTTTTTTTTTTAATTCAGAACATTCCACTATAAGTTGCCTTTAGTAAGATTTTGTCATTTCTCTAAGAGTTTGCTGCTTCCTGGGCCTAATGTATAAGCTAGAAAGAACTCAGTTTTTCAGAAATTAAGAACTCAGTATTTCAGAATTCTAAGATTTTTTTATTTGCCAGTTTCTTTTTTTTCTTTTCATTTCTTTTCTTTTTTATTTTCTTTCTTTTTTTTTTTTTTTTTTTTTTTTGAGACAGTCTCGCTCTGTTGCCCAGGCTGGAGTGTGGTGGCGCAATCTTGGCTCACTGCAACCTCCGCCTCCTAGGTTCAAGTGATTCTCCTGCCGCAGCCTCCCCAGTAGCTGAGATTATAGGCACATGTCATAGTACCTGGCTAATTTTTGTATTTTTTGTAGAGATGGGGGTTTCACCATGTTGGTCAGACTGGTCTTGAACTCCTGACCTTATGATCTGCCCGCCTTGGCCTCCCAAAGTGCTGTAATTACAGGCATGAGCTACCGTGCCTAGCCTATTTGCCAGTTTGTTAATTGGATTACTGGTCTCAGGGTGGAGCCCTTCAAGAAACAAGCCAAGAAAACATGCAGTTTCCAGGGCCCTATAAGAAGGCACACCTGGAAGACAAAAACAGGTTCCCAAAAATAAGAATCTCATTTTTATACTAGATCTTAGATCCCAAAAAATAAGGAAATGCTACAGGAGAAGACAGTGCAATGCTTTTACTGTGCATTTTATTGCATGGCAACCCCAAGCCAACCAGCCCATTTTTCAATTAGCCCATTCCTAAAAGTTACTTCCTACCTAGTTATTATATACTAAAACACTCTTATAATGCAAAGTAATCTCTGACACCCCCCAAAGTCAAAACATTAGATAACACAGTGCAAAATAGAACAGAGCCTTAGAATTTGAGAGGTATCTATTCACTTTCAATTCCTGTGGTTTCATCAGGAAGACAGAGGTTTTTCCCAAAACAGGGTTTATGGCACCTCCTCTGTTTTTTCCAAAAAGTCCCAGGCCATCAGAAATTATCTTAGCTCCTCCCATGTATGTATTAAGAGTAGCAAGACAAAATGGAGAAAAATAATTTATTTGACTGAGACGAAAAAAAAAATTTTCCAGAAAAGATCCTAGAAGAGAAAAACAAAGGCCTTTTAAGTATACCTATAGCTTTGATATCCACTTTTAAGTAAGCTGACTTTTAACCATAGTGCTCTTTAAAAAAATCCTTTTAATGCTCTTATTACCTGACTTTAGCCACAACAAGTGGTCAATATTTTCTGGCTTTTAAATTTTACTGGAAGTAACCTCACAGGTGAAACTAACAAGCCTCAACTAAGGTTATGACTTTACCATGAGTGTATGAGGCATTTTCCAAGAGGGTGTTAAGCAGTTTTTCCAAAATCTGGAATATTTACAGATAGTTCAGGAAAAATAAGTTTTAATAAATGAAGCTATCAGTTGTTCATGGAGGGGAAGAAAATCAAAAAATGGTAAAGGTCACACAGATATTATTAACCAGAAAATACTCATTCCCTAAGCCAGGACTGAACCCAGGCATCCATTGTAAAATGGCAAAAACCAAAAGAAAGTACTGCCATGTTGTTACAAGGTCAAGCTCCCAAGGACATAAAATAAGATAGAGACTTCACCCAGTTTTTTTTTTTTTTTTATTGTCTGTCTGTTTTTTCTTCAGAGACCTGTAGCAAAGTTTGTAACTGACTGGTTTACTGGATGGCTTATGGGGTCCTAAGCCATGTTTTATCCTGAGGTGTTTCTCCTTATGACAGAACCATACAGAAAGACACACAAAGCACACGAGATTGGGTACAGCTTAAGAGTAGCCTTACAAATACTTTTTCTGTTAATCAAAACTTTGCAGGAAATAAACAGTGATTTTTACCATTCATTCAATCAGTTTGCACAGAGAGAAAGAGAGGCCAGAGTCTGACTGGTAAGAAATGCTTACACTTTTGCTGCCATGTCAAGTTTTTGGATTCCCCTTCCCTGAGTCGCCCTAATGACCCTGCTTACCACACCATAGCTCCTGGGGCCAAGCCGCATCACAAAGGAAAATCACGGAACCACAGGCAAAATCCTCTCAATTTTGCAAGATGCTCCCCAACTGGCTTCATGGGGAACCCAAATTCTAATAATTTCCATTCCAGCCGGATAAAAATATGTATGCTTTAAATAAAAATATTGAAAATTCTTAGAAGCTTCTGTATATCAATCGGCATCCCTAAATGAGACTAATTTGGGACCTTCTTTTTTTTTAAATTCAGAACATTCCACGATAAGTTACCTTTAGTGAGATTTTGTCATTTTTCTAAGACTTCACTGCTTCCTGGGCCTAATGTATAAGCTGGAAATAACTCAGTTTTTCAGAAATTAAGGATCTCGTTTTTACTTAAAATACTGTTTTTTTCTCTCAGGTTCCCTTGATTAACTTAGCCAATGATTTTTTTTTTTTTTTTCCTACCTAAGCATGAAAGGAAAGTGAAACAAATGGGTAGAACACAAAATTCCCTGTGAATTTTTAAAAGCCAAATTGTACAACCCCTACAATTTTAACATTTAATACCAGTTTCTGACTTAGTCAGATGTAAGAAGCCTCTAACTGGATCCAAACCCATCAATTACCAAACCAAATCCCATCCTGGACCCAGTCCAGTTTCTGTTCCAACTTCCAAACCCAGTTTGGGTGAGAAATTTGCTCAAAGAAACTTGGAGAGCCTAAAACACAAATCTATGGAGCTCTGAAATCCAAGAAAGAACTTACCTACAATCTCCCAGCTGCTATGAAAGATCAATGGATACAAGTGGGTCCTGCAGGTACCTTGCTTGTTCGCTCACTGCTCCTGGGGATTGTGAAAAGGTCTACTTTGGACCCCGCTTCTGGCACCACCTGTTGAAAGAAAAACTTCAGCCGAATTAAATTTAAAAGGGTTTAATCCAGCAATGAATGATTTACAAATCAGGAAGCCCCCAGAATCACAGCAGATTCAGAGAGACTCTAGAGCAGCCATGTGTTGGAAGAAGATCGGTAGACAAAAAAAGGGAAATGACATACAAAAATCAGAAGCGAGGTACAGAAACAGTTGGATTAATTACAGATTGGCCTTTGCCTTATAAACACAGTTCAAACAATTGGCTGCATTTGACCAAAACTCAGTGATTTGCACAGGTGTGGGCTATGGTCAGTTTTTAGTTCCACTTGTTATAGTTCATGATGTACAGAAAAACTTTCAGGCTGAATTTAAATATGTAAGGAGGAAACTTTACGCTAAACTTAATTAACACCAGGAACTAATTGATATACTCAGAGAATGTGACTGTGATTGTTAATCTAAACTGTTAGGAGTAGTTTCTTCTCTACATTGCTGTCTGCCATATAAGCATCAAATACCGGTATTTTGGTGGTATAAATACTGGACCAGACTCAGGCAGCTCTATCTCATCATAAAATAGCTAAGAGGAGAAAATTACATTCTAGATGCTGGGCATAGTAGAAAATTCCTAAATTTATCTACCATGATAACATAGTTTTACTATATTAATTTAAACCTATTCCCACTCTAATAGTTTATACCCTACTTGGCCCATTTGCAGAAAAGACCACCTTAGGCCAACCTTCAGATAGAATGGAGCTCACTAAAAGATGTGTTGGCAATTTCAATTAACATAGAAATTTGTTTCTCTCCCTTGACTGTGTTAAGCAAAGCATATAAAATATAATTCATGAGATAAAACTGAGAGAACTTTTAAGACACATTTCAAAAAAAGAGAACATGAACAAGAACAAGGGAGGTGGTTTATCATGTAAACAAGGGCAGTTTCTCTAAGTTAAAGAAAATTTTAAGTATTTAGAATAAAATGGAACACTGAGTGGCAAATAAGTTTCTTAAAGGAAAAGGAAGAAAAGGGGCTCAGAGAGATGTAAAATTATAGTCACTTGAATATACTCTTTTGACAAGTGACCATAACAAGAATGAGAAAGAAGATTCATGTATTCACTTTTTTTCATTTGCCCTGCGAATGCTTTCTGGTAGTGCTTGTGGCTGCAGCATTTACTTTGAGATAACTTTGCCACAAATTATTTAGCTTTTATTATTATTTTCTCATCACTCTAGTATGTCGTTTGGAAACAAAAGATACAATTCTATTTATAACATTCTGTTTTTAGCGATGGTATTTCCATTTACAAAATATAGTAATTCTTGGTCCCTGAAAATGTCGTATCCTAGAAAATGTAGCATTCCTATGCATTATGTTAACATTGTTCTCAAATGGTTGTTGGGCGAAGATCCATTTGATGAATCCAATTTTTCCAAAATAGACAATTCTGATGATTCAGACGATTCTGATGTTAGCTCTGTTTAGAAATAACTCCAAAAACAGTTTTTATGTTTTATTTCCACATTGAAAATTAGTCGGATTTTCTTCAGCCTCAAAGAGTATGTTTATGTAAATTTAAATGAGCACTGGCAGCAAGCTGCACTTTTTTTTTTTTTTCTAAACAGGAAAAGGGTTAATGAAACTATTATGCTCGATTTTGATAGCAGTTACAATAACAAAAAATTGATGAACTATAACATGCATACAGAATAGTGTCAGTGTATTAATGCCCACTAATCTGAATCAGACTGAAGGATAGTATGCTCAATTACATACCTATTAATTTTGAATTCTAGATGAATTATAATTTTGAAGGAATAAATGAATTATGAATATATGTATTAAACTCTCTTAGAAAAGCTAAATTGACCAGTGTATGTATATACAAAGAGTTTAAGCTCTTCTAAATGTTTAACTTCTGCACACATCTGCCTGAAGATTTTCTGTGAAAATTAAAGAAAAATCAAGAGCAACATAATTTCTTTCCTTCTAAAAATTTCCAACATGGATTAAAACGTGCACATTTTCTCACTCTGTTCTCAGTCTATTATAAACAGAGAGTTTATACGCAGTGGCAAACTCTAAACCAATTTTGTTTATAAACATGGAAAAGCAATTATAAATAAAATATTTCTCAGTTATAACCAATATGATGTTATAATAATTAAGACACCATAATCTTAGACTTAGCTAACTGACTTCACTCTGTATTGGTTCTTTTTTTATATAACTACTTGAATTCTTCATTATTCAATTCTTTCTCTCACTTCTTAAGTATAGTATACATCAACATTCAGTCATTAGATTTTTTTCCTTGACTGATCTATATTTTCTGCAAGGAGATAAAATCTAATGTCTTGACTTCCTATATTTATCTCAAAGTTGGTATTCCTCTTAAAATTTATTCTCCAATATCTAATTTGTTTCCATCCCCTTCCCCAATGTAAAATTAATTCTATATATTCCAACAAATTAATCATTCTAGAACATTTCCTTCCTGTGACACTTCTCTATTTGAAAACAAAAACCAAAAAAAATTCAGGTCTCTTGGCTTGGCACTAAGCACCTTTTTCAGTGTGGACATTATCAGCATATACACATTTATCTTTCTGTGTGCTTTGATGAAAAAAAAATGTATTCATTCAAGCTCATTTGTTTATATTTCTCTAATGGATATCACTAATTCACAGCTTTCATCCTTTGCTTACACTTTCATTCTGACTTAATATCTGCCCTTCTTTGCATTTCCATTTTATGACTTCAACTTCAGCAACTATTTCATAGTTGATTTACTGTGAATTCTTTCCAAGTTACAAACTTTCTTATAATACTCTATTCTTGTTTCACTGAATTAATATGTATATGTAGATAAATCCTCCATAATAAAATATATCTACAAAATTATTTTTAACTTATTCGTACAAGATGTAGAAGCAGAAAATTAACCTCCATTCATAAAATAATTGAAGTAATAGTAAAGGAAAACATAAGCAAAGGGAGGTTTTAGACATGTGTTTCTTAAAATGTCATTGTATATTTAGGAAATAAGGACCTATGAAATCATTCATAGTAGCTTTAAGAAATAAAAATGTGGTAAAATAAGAATAGTTTGGAATTATTAAAAATAACAATAGAATCTATTTGGAAAAATATTTATTTATTTATTTATTTATTTATTTAATTTATTTATTTAATTTATTTATTTTTTTTTTTTTGAGACGGAGTCTGGCTCTGTCACCCAGGCTGGAGTGCGGTGGTATTAATAATACATTCAACTGTTATTTTGTTCTTATTGAAGAGTGTTTAATAAGCATTTTTTTCATCAGTATGATGATAATTCTTCAATTTTATAAATACACATCAATAAGCTTTATTTCATTCATTTAAGGAAACTAATCTCAGCATAATTGACATTTGGAATGAATAATTTATTGTTAGTAGAGTACTTTTCTGTGCACTGGTGGAATGTTAGGCATCATTCACCTACTACAGCGGACTGGCTTCTGCCTACTCGATTCCAATAGCATAATTTCTACCCACCTACTCCAGTTTGCAAACAAAAAAATCTCTTCTGACATTGTAAAATGTTCTTTGAAATAAATATTTACTGATTGGAAGAATCAGTAAATTTTAGACTGAAATCTTCTTTGTATACCTCACTACAAAAAGATTCTTCCACTTTCTAGTTTTGAGTTCTAGTGGAAGAATCTTTTGTAGTGAGGTATACAAAGAGGATTTCATTCTAAAATTTCCCTGCTTCATTTGCCTAGATAATAACTATGGTAATAGAAATAGTGCAAGATATTCTTTAATATTTTTCACCCCTTCAAAAGAAAAATAATTAAGCTTGAACTATAAAAAAATAAATAGCAAAAAAAAAAAAATCATGTTTTAAGCCCGTAGTAGATCATGTCATTATTACAGAAATATGAAGAAATATTTTTAAAGTCCTTAAAAGTCATGCTATGCTCTTCTTTTGATATTGGATATCAATAAACTATTTTTAACTCTTTCTCTTCTTTGCTTTAGATATAAATGCTTTCTTTTGTATTTCTGGCTTAAACTCAAAACTAAATTTATGAGAATCAAATTTTATAACAAAACAAATGTAGACAATTGCTATGTGTATCATCTCATGGAAGAAAAAAATTATTGCAAAAGCTAGAAATAGCTTTTGCATTAGCTGGTCAGGATAAAGCAAATCTGCCTTTGATTCTAAATAGAGAAGAATCTCTTTTCTCTGTTCTTATTCTTCAATTCCAAACAGCCAATTCAGAAGACATCAAAAAGATATATTGGCTAGTAGGGATGTTTGGCTAGTAGGGATGTTTGACCCATTGGGGGTAATATTGGTTAGATTAAGGTGCATAACTTCCCTTGAGATTCTTATTTTTTCTTGAAGCAAAAAAAAAAAAAAAAAAAAAAAAAAACAAAACTATAAAGAAATTTTTAAATCTTTTATATTCATGCCACAGGCTACTAAGAAGCATAATCTGGTAAAAAGTCTTCTATATTAAGACTCCATTTTAATTCAGTGTACACAATTTCACACTACTACCATATCTAACCTGAGGGTTAACAGTAATGACTTTAACTTTTATGGTATTTTCAATCTAATTTCTGCAAAAAATCGAGTGATTATAGCATAATTTCCCATTTATGCAAGAGACCTGTATGCTTATAAAGATGTTCCCCTTAAATCAAAATTGTGAAGAAGTTAATCCATGTGTTGCTTTTCCTATAACAACCTTTTTTTTTTTTTTTTTTTTTTTGACTATGCTTTTGACAAAAACTCTGTATTTGTTTCCTACTTTGGGAAACCTAGTTTTTTTCAGTGTGTTATTTTCTACCTTAAAACTGTATAGAATTCTATATCTTTGTAAATAACAAACTTAAATTATTTCTTTTTCTGTTTGTTAAAGGTTTCTACATTTTACACTGACTTTCTTCAAAATACTAGCAGATAACATAGTAATGAGAAAAGAAAGTAACTCAATGTATTGAATTGTTACATGCTATTTTAGGAAAGACTTCCCCCCCACACCAAGCAGTAGATACCAGCTGGGCATCCTCCAGTGAAATTCTGTCACTATCTACCTGAAGATTCCGTCAAATCACACAGGGTGAGGGCACAGTCCCCAAGACCTGCCCCTGCCCTACCTGTCACAAGCCTAGACCTCTAGAATTTCTGATCAGCTGGCTTCAAGTTGCAGCTCCCACAATACCCTATTTGGATTTGAATAATTTGCTGAAGGAGCTCACAGAATTCAGGGAAACACATGTGCTGGTTTATTAGATAGGATATTACAAAGGATGCAGATGAATGAGGTATGGGGGAAGGGACTGGGAGCGTCCATGACCTCCCTTCCATGCCCATCCTCCAGGAACCTTCCTGTGTTCAGCTTTGTGGAAAGCTCTCCAAAACCAGTCTTCTTGAATTTTTGTGGAAGCTTCATGATGTCAGCATTTCTTTCCCCCGGGATATAGGATGAGATCTTCTGTGGGGAGGGTTTTAAGACCCATAATTAGAAAGGCAGGGGAATATTAAAGTCCTGCCTTGGGGCAGGTGAAAGGAGGACAGGAGAAAGTCAGACAGATTCTGTTTCCGGAGGCCTGCCCCTGAGACCTAACACACCCACTAGTCTAACAAAAGATTGTAATAAGTGCTTACGGGAACTAGAAGCCAGGAACTGAAGGAAAAACAATATATGTCCACATCATTCATAACACCACAAGTGCTTTTATGATATTGTAAGCAAACAAATGAAATAAAATTTGTTGATCATCTGCTAGGCAATTAAGATTCCAATGAGCTAAGAGAGACAGACAAAATGACACAGACAATACTTTGAAGAGTCAGGTTCATCCAGAAAGACCCTCAAAGACACTCTCACAATAATGTTTAATCAAATGTCTGTGTACCCAGTGGCCTAATCAAGTTGAATCATAAAAATATTTCATAAGTTCACCCACTGTCAATGGGGCACCTACATGGATTTTTTAAACCATACCGGATTTCCAAATAAAGACAATAACATGACCAACATGATACAACTATCCCGTGGACAACTGAAAAGTTACTAACCCTTTTCCTAGAAGACAATACAATGTCTTTGAGTAAATTATACTCTCTCAATATTCTGCAACTTAAATATTATGAAGAAAATTAACAATATTTAAATACTACAATGTAAAATTAACACATCTTATGTTACATAAAAGAATAAGACAGAAAAGGAAACAGAGATACTGGCTTGATACGTGTACAAATACACAAACATATCTATAACAAAATGAGGAAATACTCATGATAATTCCAGTCCTCATTTCTATAACTGGTTGTGCAATGATAACTGGTGTTTAGAAGTACCTTCTCCTACTACTCATTTGGTATTCCCTTTGCCTCCAGCAAGTACTTCAGCTGATCATGATTTTTTTACTCAGTGGAGTAACCCAAATCTTCATTCCTGAAGGATCTGGATTATTAGTAGTCCTGTCTGGATTGGGTTGTTTTAGCTTTCTATTCCCTTAATCACAGGGTATGGTAATACTAAGAGGGAGTCCCTAAGGAATATGCTGTATTTCAGACATATTCCTCTTTATCTTCATTGTGGAGTAGAGTAGTCCAGTTTCCCCTAGTTATTCAGGATTAGTTACGTCAGCCAGCAGAGTAGCTGCTAGAGTGTGAGTATCCTCACAAAAACTCATGTTGAAATTTAATTTCCAATTATGGCAATATTGAGAGGTGGGCCCCTTAAGAGTCATGAGGATTCTGCCCTTGTGAATTAATTAGTCTATTAATGGATTAATGGATTAATGACTTATCATGAGAGGGTAACTGGTAGATTTATAAGAAAATGAAAGGAGGCCTGAGCTAACACATTAGCACACTCAACCTCCTTGCCATGTGATGCCCTGCTCAGCCTTGGGGCTCTGTAGAAAATCCTTACCAGCAAAAAGGCTCTCACCAGATATAGTCCCTCTTTCTTGGACTTCTCAACTTTCATAACTGTGTAAAATAAATTTGTTTTCGTTAACATTTACCGAGTTTTAGATATTGTATTTTAAGCAACAGAAAATAGAATAACACGGTAGCTTCCATCTTTGCTTGTTGATTCAGAAGCCTGAGGAGCTCCAAGTGGCAGAGTGGCAGTCTTAACTTCCACTTCAATGGAATTAGTGTTGTGTCTTCCAGTAGAAGCACTTCCCTCTTTGTAACTAAGAAATTCATACCAGCAGAGTATAAGACTGTGGCTATAGGAAGCAATCATTACTATAACGGATCCCTGAGGGGTAATAGTGAGCTACTCCACTTTCCACCCATTGTACGTGGACCCACAAATCCTGGCTATAGGAGAAACATCATATATGGGATTCTGATTTAGGGCATGTACAGCCTTCTGGGGAACCTAGTTCCAGTCCTTTAAAATATTGTCACTTAGTTGACACTGTAACTGGGACTACAAAAAGTCATTTCATTCTTCTGTCAAGCCAGAAAATTTATGATGTGGAGAATATGGGAAGACTGACACATTTTATGAGCATGATCCAGTATCACACTTCTTTTGCTGTGAAATGAGTTTTTTATTAGAAGCAATGCTGTGTGGAATACCACCACAATGGATAAGGCATTGCATAAGTCCACAGAAGATAGAAGCATTGTGTTCAGAAAAGACAAATTTATATCCAGAGAGTATCTGTTTCTCTAAAAACAAAATGATGCTTCTTCCATGACAAAAGCAGTCCAATGCAATCAACCTGCCACCCATTAAGGGTCATCAACTTTGGGATCACCCTGAATTTTTATCATATTTATCTTTATCCTCTGAAATGCTAATGACTTACCTTTAAGTCTAGAATAATTGCAACTTTTTGCTCACTAGACCCTATCAGCATTAATCAATTTTTTGGGCTAGTGTAATATTTTATAGAAGAAAAGGTGATGAAGATCCCTGTGAATGAAATTACGACATAGGGAAGGAGGGTTACTATTCCCCTGAAGTAGGATCGTGAAGGTACATTGCTGGCCTTGCCAGTTGAAAGAAAACTGCTTCTGGAGATCTTTTATAGCAAGTACAGGCATGCACTGCATAAAAACATATCTGTCTTTAAAGCAATATATATAATAATAGACTCATAAATTTACTGTACCTTTTCTATGTTTAGATATGTTTGGATACACACATATGTATGATTGTCTTACAGTTGCCTACAGTATTTGGTATAGTAACATGCAGAACAGATATGAAGCCTAGGCGCAACAGGGTATACTATATAGCCTAGGTGTGTCATAGGCTATGCTATCTAGGTTTGTGTGAATACATTCTGTGGTGTTTACACAACAAAATTACCTAATGATGCATCTCTCAGAATGTATCCTCTTTCTTTTGTTACACATGACTTTACTAGAGGAAAAAAAAAAAAAAAACTTTTCCAGATCAATAGCTGCATACCAGATCAACAACTACAAACTAGGTGCTAGAGGATGTGTTAATTTACTGAAGCAATGATACGATATTTGGTACAGAGCTGTAATAGTAGACATCATCTGGTTAAACTTTGATAATCCAATGTCTTTCTCTAAGGTCCATCTGTCTTCTGAGGCCAAACAGAAGATTTGAATGAGGATGTTGTAGAAATTAGCACCCTATGTCTTTCAAATCCTTAACAGTGGCATAAATCTGTAATTTCTCCAGCAGTGTGATGCTGATTTTGGTTTCCCAATATTTTTAGGTAAAGACAGTTTTAATATCTTAAACTTGACCTTTTCCAACATAATAGTCCTCACTGTGCACCTCACGGGCATCCTGCAAGCTGCTAAGTGTACCTACTCCAATTATGCATGCCAGATCTGGGGAGATAGTTTTAGCATAGGTTCGGGGACCTACTGGGTCCTTCATGAGATGAACCTAAGCTAAAACTCCATTGATCATCTGACCTTCTTAAGTCCCTACTCTGGTGGACCACAGTGAAATTTTGGGTTTCCTGGTCAGTTCGGAGGCAGTGTCCAGTAGTTTTCAAAAGGTATTATTATTGTTTCCTTTTCCCCAGCAAACAGTTACTCAGGTAAAAAGCTATAATTCTTTTTGGGAATGGCCATGAGAAAGATTAACAGTAGTATAATTTTTTGGCAGCAAATCAGGATCCTTTGTCATGAAAATCCAGCCTCCTCTTCATTCAAGGGGTTTTGGGTTTATAAACTGGCTCAAGCCAGGAATTTACTGAGGAGCCGTGACTCTGTTTTTATGATGCAAGTTAAACTTTTGTTCACTTGACCTAGAACTATTCTGTGGATACTAATCCAGAAAGTATTTAGTATGCTCATTATCATTTTTAATTTAGGGACACCATGATAAATTAACCAATGCTATAGGTCTGCTTGAGTCAGACTATTCTGATTGCTGCTTTGACTCTGCTGTCTATTATGATAATCACACCCATCTTATCTCTGTCAGTTGAGGGCTGCCACATGGCCCCCATCACTTTCAGATTTAATTATCTCTATTGCATTTAGGTGCCTTAATTCAGTGACTGCAGTATGCACTGTGAGGTCTGACCGGTAGAAAAGAGTCATCACATAGTTCCTCAAGGTTGCTAATGCTCCCTCACAAATTTATTTTTCACTTTATTAGTCGTAAGTATGTCTTCTCAATCCTCCTGTTGTAGGTAAGTCTTAAATTACAAATTCACTCTAACAATTTTTAGGCCTTTGAATCTTTTCCTCAATATTAAACCAAGGCGTGTCTGATATTTCTAATTTGCTCACTGTGGGCTACCTTTTGATCTTGTTGCAGCCAAGCAAACAAACACACTGTGAGAGCACTTTCTAACTTCCTTGGCTGTAATAATAAATACCGAGTCTCTGGTTGGTGAGCCCATATCAGTAACTTTTCTCTGATCCAGCTTTATCTTTCTTCCATTATTATCCTGCACTCTTAATATCCATTCTTATGCATATTCCCTGGATTTCTGTCTGTATCAATTAGGAAAGTAATTATTTTGGACTCTTAACACACCTCCTAATGTATTACATTTGGCATATCATCTCTGGAATTTGAGTTTAATTATAGGTCTAGAAGCCAAGATGGTTGATAGGGGTGGTTCTTGAGGAAACTCAGCGTTGTCTTGCATAGCAACTGCCTCAGGTAAGGTCATTATAGTTTCCTTAGGAAATACAGAGTTAATTCCTTCAGAGGTCAGATTCCACTTCCATGGGGCATGAAGAGGCCTCTTCCACTGGTAAAGAAGACCTAAAAACCTTAGAAGAAAACCTAGGCAGTACCATTCAGGACATAGGCATGGACAAGGACTTCATGACTAAAACACCAAAAGCAGTGACAACCAAAGCCAAAATTGACAAATGGGATCTAATTAAACTAAAGAGCTTCTGAACAGCAAAATAAACTACCGTCAGAGTGAACAGGCAACCTACAGAATGGGAGAAAATTTTTTCAATCTACCCATCTGACAAAGGATTAATATCTGTAATCTGCAAAGAACTTAAAATTTACAAGGAAAATAAAAAAAGCATCAAAAAGTGGGCAAAGGATATGGAAGACTCTTCTCAAATGAAGACGTTTATTCAGCCAACAATCATGAAAAGGAGCTCATCATCACTGATCATTAGAGAAACACAAATCAAAACCACAATGAAATACCATCTCATGCCAGTTAGAATAGCAATCATTAAAAAGCCAGGAAACAACAGATGCTGGAGAGGATTTGGAGAAACAAGAATACCTTTACACTGTTTGTGGGAGTGTAAATTAGTTCAACCATTGTGGAAGACAGTGTGTTGATTCCTCCAGGATCTAGAACTAGAAATACCATGTGACCCAGCAATCCCATTACTGGTTATATACCCAAAGTATTATAAATCATGCTGCTATAAAGACACATGCACATGTATGTTTATTGCAGCACTATCCACAATAGCAAAGACTTGGAACCACCCCAAATGTCCATCAATGATAGACTGGATTAAGAAAATGTGGCACATATACACTATGGAATACTATGCAATCATAAAAAAGGATGAGTACACGTCCTATTCAGGGACATGGATGAAGCTGGAAACCATCATTCTGAGCAAACTATCGCAAGGACAGAAAACCAACCTACCACATGTTCTCACTCATAGGTGGGAATTGAACAATGAGAACACTTGGACATAGGGTGGGGAACATCATACACCAGGGCCTGTCATGTGGTGGGGGGATAGAGGAGGGATAGCATTAGGAGAAATACCTAATGTAAATGACGAGTTAATGGGTGCAGCACACCAACATGGCACATGTATACATATGTAATAAACCTGCAGGTTGTGCACAGATACCCTAGAACTTAAAGTATATATAAAAAAAGAAGAAGACTAATCAAAATTTAGGGGCTCTATTTTTCTAAACAATGTTTTCCCACACATATTCATTTCAACTTTCAATGTTTCATTCTTTCCTGATCAAAGCCGTCACTTACCAATATAAACACTATGAAGTTGTAAAAGTTCAACTTTCATTGTAATTCAGAAAGCTTCAGGATAAGACCCTGAATTTGATGTTTAGCATTCTCAGTCCAGTGGTTATAGGAGAACTGTTTCCTTAAGGGCATACACATTAGATTCAGGTCATTGAGTGCTTGAGCTGGAATTGGAATTTCCAAGCTCATTATTTCTTTCCTCACTCTGTCTAGCAACTTTAGATGCAACTAGCCAATCTCATTATATTTCTTAGTTTGGCAACATATTTAAAAGTATCATATACACAATCATTGAAATATTTGCTTTTTATAAGATGCCGAGTAGGAGCATCCAATTCTAGTATGTTGCATACCTCTATTTTCAAATTTCATTATGGACTATTAGTATACTCTTTACTACTGCAAATAGAGTAATGATCATCTTTAAATCTAATCGGAGTTTCAATTTCAAAAACCCCAGAATCAATTAGAAAACTCATCCTTAAAATTATGTTTCCCTAGAACCACTCTTGGTACCAAAATCTGTATTAGTTGTGGTTGTTCAGAAAAAACAGAGCCAGTAGGATGAATAAATATTCGTATAGTTTTATAAGGAATTGACTCACCTAATTATGAAGGATGAGGCATCCCAATATCTGCATTCATAATTATGCATATCCAGAACAGCACATGGTGTAGTTCCAGTCAAAAGGCTGGCAGGCTCAAGACGCAGGAAGAGCTGATGTTTCAGCTCAAACCTCCAGGCTGAAAAAAAAGAAAAAAAACAAAAGTAAATGTCCAGCTAAAAGGCCATCAGTCAGGAAGAACTCTTCGTTATCCACAGGAGGGTCAGCCTTTTGGTTTTACTCAGGTCTTTGACTAATTGAGTGAGAATCATTCATATTGGGATAGGCAATACGTTTTACTCAGTATACTGATTCAAATGTTAATCTCATCTAAAAACACCCTAACAGCCGTACCAAAAATAATGTTTTATCAAATGTCTGGGCACCCTATGGCCCAGGTAAATGAACATTAGTATATAACATTAACCTATAACATTGATAATCACAACTATAAACCCAATATAGTGTGCTTGTATCTGCTTAATTTAATTACATTACAAAAAAGGTAGGTATTGTTATTTTACTAATTAAAAAAGAAGAGGTATATCTTGACTTGTTTAAAATAATAAACTTTTAAAATATAATCGTAAATTAAAACTCATTTGATTTGAATTAATATTTTTGTGTTTTTAAATTTCAGGTATTTTAGCTGTATTTTTGTTTGTTTGTTTGTTTGTTTGTTTTGAGACGGGGTCTCGCTCTGTCGCCCAGGCTGGAGTGCAGTGGCACAATCTCAACTCACCACAAGCTCTGGCTCCAGGGTTCACGCCACTCTCCTGCCTCAGCCTTACAAGTAGCTGGGACTACAGGCGCCCACCACAACGCCTGGCTAATTTTTTTTTTTTGTATTTTTAGTAGAGATAGGGTTTCACTGTGTTAGCCAGGATGGTCTCGATCTCCTGATTCGTGATACGCCTGCCTCAGACTCCCAAAGTGCTGGGATTACAGGCGTGAGCCACTGCGACTGACATTTAGCTGGTTTTTAAATGAGCATGAGATTAATAGAATAAGATGGAAAATAGTTTTCATAGTTATTATTTCATAAGGACAACTAGACTGGGAAAGAAGTTGCTCTGATGAAACTGAGATACAAACTTTAGTGAGCAATATTGGAAAGATCAGCTGTAGAAAATTGTGGCATGCCTATGAGATATGAAAAAGCATGGATTTTATTTTGCACATAAGCAAGTGTTATAAACTGGAGAATGCCTAACGTTTAATAAGAAAACTAGATTTCTAAAATATGAGTTTCAAAAGGATGATTAATTATGGAATTTTTAAATAAATGACATTAAGTAAAGAAAATCTGGAAAAGGGATCTAGCAGGGGAATGCAATTTAAGAGCAACTGTGAAGTAATTTTGGAATCATAAGACTCGGTATGTAAAGAATATGAAATTAAATAAGAATACTTGGAGTTTTTAACCTGAAATCCAGATTTATGATGATGTCAGTAATTATCAGAAAGTTTTAAAATTTATTATCTAGTATAAATTAAAGTTATATCTTGTTGCTTTGTTTTCTGAAATTTATTAACATTCTGCTGATATTAATAATAAATTTAGTAATTTAAAGGTTTTGTACATACAATCGCTTATAATTCTATTGGCAATACTATGAGACAGGAAATATATATATATTTTATATTGTATTCATGTGGTGATGAAACTAAGTTAAAAAATTTACTTTGGACAATATAATTAATAAGAGGCAAAATCAGGTTTTAAATTAAAGTACTCTTTCCTCACAGCCTGAAGTCTTCAGTATTATTTTCTGCTACCTCTTAAATAAGAGTATCTTACATATATTCAGCATTTTAAATGGAACAGATACTGCCCTAAGCATTTAAAATATTAGTTAGTTTAATAATCATATTATTGCTAGGAAAAAAATAATTTCTTTGAGAGAAGTATTTATATATATTTTTATATATATATATATATATATATTTACACATTATCTTAAGTTCTCTAGTATTATTAAATAGAACTTCCATGGTTTTCCGGGAAACTAGAGGAGCTAAATGTTTACCACATTAGGTAAATGAGTAATAAAATTCTATAAATCTCCTTTAGACCAGGCACAGTGACTCATACCTGTAATCCCAGCATTTTGGGAGGCCCAGGTGGGCAGATCACTTGAGACCAGAAGTTTGAGACCAACCTGGCCAACACGGCAATAAAGATAAAAGAGATTATCCTAGATAAGCTGGGAGGTCATTATTAACCAATGGAAGTGCCTCCTAAATAAAGCTGAGAATTCACTGAAGAAGAAATTCTACTTGCAAACTGCAGCTTCAACTCATACTCAGTTTCATCCTGCCCTTTCTTATGGACTACCTATGGTTTATGAACTTCCTAGCCAGCCTTCAAAATCACTTATGTCAATTCTTTCTAATAAGTCCCTTAATCTATGTATCTCCTGCTGATTCTCTTTCTGTGTATGAAGCCTTGTCGATACAGATTTTGATATCAGAAGTGATTCTAGATAAACAGAATCTTAAGTTTCTTGAATTCTTGGTTTCTGTTATTGCTATTCTATTCTGACTAGATTTAAAGAAATAATGACTCTATTTCCAGGAGTAAGGAGAGCACTGAAAGTCCATGGCATGATGTGATAATACAGATGGGCAAAATATCACCATTAGATACTCCTAATCAAATACTTATAAAAGGTTCTGGGTGACCATATATTTGACAACATTTTTGTCAAACTAACGAGTATAATGAGATTGATTAGTTGCTCACAACTGCACTGGAGAAAGTAGAAAAGGAATAAACTCAGGGTTTCAAATTCCCATCTCAAGTTCTGCATAAATGAATTAAAAGCTTTTATGTCTGTCATAAATAAAACCCGTATCTCCTATAGCCACAGGGCTGAAATTATTGAAGACCAAACCCACAGCCTCATCCTGAGAGTGGCTAAATTGCATCAGACATTGAATTCCCAACCTGGCAGTGCATCTTCAGTTAAATGCAGGCATTAAATGAAAAGGAATGGGAGCCTGATAATTGGAATGGGAATACATGAGCAGAAATGAGCCCACTACAAGAGATTCTGTATTCTGTATTTTAGCTTGAGAAGGTAATAGGTCTTTAACAGTTTGTTTGGTTATCTGAAACATGGAGCAAAAAGTAGCCTACAGTAAATTGAGATTAAATGCCAGAACTGCCTTGCTATACTGCAAAGAAGATGTCTAAAGGTTTAGGGATATTGGAATGTTATAGAAGATTTATAACATAAGATCTGTTCACCCATATCAAGAGCATCCAGAGAATAAATCTTTCATTATGACCATTAGAACGTAAGTTGTGAGAGGAGTCTCGGTATCTTTGAAGAACTCTGTGGTAGCTCTTCTCTATAGGTCAAAGATAACAGTGGAAATTTCTACTAATGAGCTGAGATCCTTAAATGTAACTGGGTTAATAGCATCCCAGGATGACACAGGCCAAGTGGGGGTACCTAATTACCGAAGACATTGTGGTTATGGTTACCATGATGGACAGGAAAGTCAAAGCAGCAATCAGAATAGTCTGACTCACTAAACCTGTAATGCTTGCTTCTGGATCTTGATGTAACTAGAAAACAGACGGATAAGCAATATGCTAATTCTACTTTATTTATTTATTTATTTATTTATTTTTGGACAGGCTCTATTGCCCAGGCTGGAGTGCAGTAGTGTAATCTCAGCTTACTGAGACCTCTGCCCCCCAGGCTCAAGTCATCCTCCCACCTCAACCTCTCAGGTAGCTGGGACTACAGGTGTGCACCACTGTGCCTCACTACTGCTTTTTTATTTTTTGTAGAGATGGGAGGTGTCTCACCTTGTTGTCCAGGCTGGTCTTGAACTCCTGAGCTCAAGCAATTCACCTGTCTCAGCCTCCTAAAGTGCTGGGATTACAGGTGTGAGCCACCACTCCTGGCCAGTATACTAAATTCTTAATTGATGTATATAAATGAAAATGTCCAGGTCAAGAGGAGAGAACATGGCTAAGAGCCTATCTGCTGGCTCTTACCTGCATGTGCCATCTACTGTACTAGAGCCTGAATTACACCAAACAAAAATTTAGTGCTTCAGTACACACCTGTGAAACCCACCTCGGGAAACTGTCTACAACCAAGGAACCTATACAAAACCTTGGCCCTCTAAAAGCCCCCTGAAGTCAAGTGAGCAGAAGTTTCACTTAAATCACCAAAACAGAGAATGATGGGTCCTTAATCTGTTTCCAGATATGAGTCAATTTACAGACCCAGAGCCTCTTGATTAAAGGGGAGGTTGGGACCTGTTGAGGGAGAACTCTGCTACATTGCTAAATGTTTATACTTTAATCTTTCTCTCAGTCTTCCCAAAAGGAAACTATGGACATTTATCAAGGTGACTGTGCAATGGGGAAAGGGAAATAATCCGAATTCTGGGGAATTATTTGATACTGGGTGTGAACTGACATTAATTACAAGAGACACAAAATGTTAGCAGAGTTCACCAGTCAGAACAGGAGTTTACAGAGACCAGGTAGGCATTAAAGCTGTTGCTCAGGTGTGTCTTACACAGAGTTCAGTGTGTCCCCACACCAATCCTGTAGCTATTGCACCTGCTCTTACAGATGTGGGTTCATCGCTTGAGCAAATTAACACATTTCCTGCTACTTTGTATGCAGCTATTAAGCTGGCAAAGGCTTTTTTCTCACTACCTGTTGGTCGACCACAAGAAGTATACTTTCAGTACCCTGTCTCAAAGGTATATCAACTTTCTACTCCTATATCATAATTTATTTTACAGGATCATTCATGGTGTTTTTTTTTTCCCCCCCACAAGTCATTATGCTGATCCATTATTACCTTGATGGTATTATGCAAATTTGACCTGTTGAGCAAGAAATGACAGTTATTTTAGACTTATGAATAAGAAATTTGTGTTACAGAAAGTGGAAAATCATTCTGACAAAAATACAAAGACCTTTCACTTCAGTGAAATTTCTAGGAGATCAGTGATGTGTATGTAGCATGTCAAGATATACTTTTTAATAAAAGTTTAAATTCTTGCATCTGGCTGAACCAAAAAAGAGGCACAATGCCAAGTAAGTCTTTTTGGATTTTGAAGGCAACATATATGCCATTTCAGTGTGCTATGCCAGCTCATTATTGAGAGATCTAAAAAACTGCTGAATTTGAGTGGGGTCGACAAAAAATAAGGCTTCTCAACAGTTCCAAGCTGTCATGCAAGTTGATTCTATGCTTGAGCCATGTGATCCAGCAGATCCAATGATGCTTTAAATGTCAGTGGCAGATCAAGATGCTGATTGGATCCTTTGGCAGGTGCTTACTGATTATTTACGGAAACGATCCTTAGGATTTTGAAGCAAAGCTCAGTTATCCTCTGTGGATAACTGTTGGACCTTTTTGATTTGTGGTTTTTTTTTTTTTTTTTTTTTTTTTTTTGAGACGGAGTCTCGCTGTGTCTCCCAGGCTGGAGTGCAGTGGCGTGATCTCCTCACTGCAAGCTCCGCCTCCCGGGTTCAAGCCATTCTCCCGCCTCAGCCTCCCAAGTAGCTGAGACTACAGGCGCCCGCCACCACGCCCGGCTAGTTTTTTGTATTTTTAGTAGAGACGGGGTTTCACCATGTTAGCCAGGATAGTCTCGATCTCCTGACCTCGTGATCCACCCGCCTCGGCCTCCCAAAGTGCTGGGATTACAGGCTTGAGCCACCGCGCCCGGCCTGTTGGACCTTTTTGAGATACGTCTTTGACTTCCTATTAGGCCTTAATAGAGACTAGAGACTAAATGTTTACCCATGAGCCACTGAGTTAGCAAACAACCAGAGTTGCCCAGCATGAATTGGATATTTTCTGACCAAGCCATAATTTGCTCAGCAGCTCTCTATTTTCACATATGGAAGTGATATATATGATATGAGCCTATACCTGTGGCTCCCTGGGAAGTTTCTTATGATCAGTTGACCGAGCAACATAAAACTCTGGCCTAGTTTATATGATATGCGGGCAACATCTGAAAGTGGACAGCTGAGCAACTCTGGCCTAGTTTATATGATATGCGGGCAACATCTGAAAGTGGACAGCTGAGCATGATGGGTCATTCCTGGTGCATCCCTGAAGGAAAGTAATAAAGTTGTTAGAACTTGCTTATACATTTTGCTTGGAAGAAACAATTGCCAGAGATATTAGTAGATGTTGATTCATGAGATCTAGCCAATTGTTTGGCTGGATGGTCAAGGACTTGGAAGGTATTTAGTTGAAAAAGTGGTGACAGGTCTGGGGAGGAAATATGTGGATCAACCTCACTTAGTAGGCAAATACTGTGAAATATTTTGTATCCATGTGAACAATTATGAAAAGGTGACCTTAACAGAGTGGGATTTTAATAATTTTAGTAATTTTCAAATTTGTTTTAAAAATTACATGGATAAGATACCTTTCATAGTTACCTGCCATCCTCTTTTCTTAGCCATAACTGCCACTGGTCAATAGGTTCTTAAAGTGGCTACAGTGGCAAAGTTGGAGGTTATGCAACATGAACTTCCTTTCACCAAGGAGAACCAGCTCCAGCCACTTCTGAGTGCCCAGTCTTCTAATAGCAAAGACCAACACTAAGTTCCTGATATGGTACCATTCCCTAGGATGATCAGTTATCTACCTGGCAGGCTGATTATATTGAGCCACTTCTGCCATGGAAGGGGGCAGCATATTGTTCTTACTGAAATAGACACTTAACTCTATTAGGTTGGCACAAACCGTAACTTCAAAAACCGCAATTGCTTTTTTACCAACCTGATAGATACGGATTTTCCTTTCCTGCATTCAATGCTTCTGACAAAACTACCATTTGTGGACTTACAGAATGCCTTATCCACTGTCATGATATTACAGAAGGCATTGATTCTGACTGAGAAACTCACTTCAGAGCAAAAGAAATGTAACAGTGAGCCCAAATTCATGGAATTCACTGGTTTTACCAGATGAATGGAGCTGACTTGATAGAACAGTGAAATGGCCTTTTGGAGGCTCGGTTATAGAACAAGGTAGTCAGAAATTTTGCAATACTGGGACAAGTTTCTCTAGAAAGCTCTAGGTGCTCTGAGTCAGCATCAATATATGGTGCTGTTTCTCACATAGCCAGAATTCACAGGTTTAGGAATCAAATAGTCAAACTGAGTATGGCAACATTCACTATTACCCCTAGAAAGTTTTTACTTTATTTCCTTATGGCTTTATATTTTGTTGGTTTAGATATCTTAGTCTAAAGAAAGAAATGCTTCCACAAGGAGGCACAATAATGAGATTGTCACCTGTCACTTTGGTCTCCTCATGTCTCTGAATCAATAGATAAAAGGGACTTTGTATAATGACTACGGTGATTGATCCTGACTTCTGAGAAAACATTGGTTTGCTATTGCTACACAGTGAAAGTAAGGAAAAATATGTCTGAAATACAGGAGATCTCTTAACTCATTTCCTAGCATTGTTGTGTCCTATGATGAAAGTCAGTGGAAAACCATAACAACCCAACTCCAGCAGTACTGCTGATGGCTCACACCCTTTAGTAATAAAGATTCAGATTAGCTCACCAGGCAATGACCCACAATCAGCTGAGATACTGGAATGATAGTAGCAGTAGTGGTTATAAATATTAGCTATGAACCCGCAATCAGTTGTAGCCAGGAGGACTGTAATATTTATGAGCATTTATTCCTTGTTTTTAATGAATATTTTATATATATATATGCATATATATATATATGAAAAATTTCTTTTCGTTTCAAATCTCTTTCCATCTAACATGAGATATACTACTAACAGTTAACTTTACACAACAGTATTTAAGTTACAGGCTATTAGGGAGAAAAGTAAATATTGCATAAGGACTATGATCCTTCTCTGAGGAAATGGCCTTCTTTACCTGTTGTTTCAGAGACATTAGGAGACCAAAGAGGCTGGTGACAATCCCAATTTTTAGTTCAATGGGATAATTATTGTGCCTCCTGGTGGAAGCATTTCTCTCTTTGGACTAAGACGTCTAAACTAACAAAACACAAAGCCATAGTCATAGTGTACTTTTGGTTATACCCAGATAGTTATATTATGTTAGCTTGAAAGTATGACTTTGTTACTGTCTTTTATTGGAGATTAAGCTTGGTGTCAAAAGATGTACATGGATGTCAAGTTGACAAGTGCCAACACTTGTCATTAAAATGACTTTAATGGTCATTTTGATGAGTCAACTTGGCTGTCTTACCATACCAAGTTATTCAATCAAACACTTAATCTAGATTAGTCTAATTAGCATTCACAGTCAGTGGACTAAAAAATTTTCTTAGATAATCTGGTGGGTCTATTTCAGTCAGTGAAAGTCCTTAGAATGGTACTGAATTTTCCTGGAAGAAAAAGAATTTCACTGTTAGAGTAAAGCTTTTACTTATCGTTGAGAATTTCAATCTTTTCTTCCTGATACTACTCTATAGATCTTTGACTGCGTAGGGGGCTTCAGAATTGTTTAAGCCAGCACTTTACAATAAAACCCTTAATTTATATCTTTCTACTGGTTCCATTTATCTGGCTGAACTATGACTGAAAATGTTAGTTATATATTTGGTGGCACATCTAAGATTAAACGACAACATAAACATACAATAAAATTACCCTCCCCCCCAAAATTTCATAGTCTTAGACTGAGTTATATAGATAGACATATCTGTGCATTGGCCCATTTAAACTCATTGTGTAATTATTTTATACCAGAAAAAAAACCCAACAAATTTATAGATCAACATGAATTCGAATAAACCTGACATCATTAATTTGCTTTAAAAAATTGTTCTAGAGAAATATTAACTGAACCCACTTAAGGCAACTGAGGGATATATGGAAAAGGTTTAAAAAAGTTAAGTGAAAATTGTTCTTAATCTTTAGAGATTAGAAACAATGAACCACATCAATGTGGCACACACAACATTAAGAATGATAATTTTATGACACCATTCATGAGATAAAAAAGACATAGCAGGAGAGTAAAAATTAGAGCTGAAAAGAAGAATAACACAACATCATGAATAACTATGGTTCTTACATTAACAAAAGAAGTGATGGGCCATAATATGCATGTTCATGAGCTCTTAGCTATCCATGCCCACAAATCTCACTCAGTTCGAAGGATATCAAACCAACAAATTCTTAAGAAAGAAACACCAATCTCATGATAGTCTCTACAGTTTCTGAAATTTATATAGGAATCAACAGAGAACTTAGCAAAATGAAATTCCATTTGCTCTTCTGATCACAATTCAATATGAAAATAAAAGAGAAAAAGAAAAGAATATAAGGAAATTAAGCTAGAATAATACATTGAAAAAAAAAAAAGCAAGTATCATCCCCAGAAACAATAAATACATCTTGAGAAGCAACATGGTGATTCTCTCTGTAAATGTACCTTCCTTTTTCTTAAAAACTGTGAAAGCAAAATCAAATGATTTGTTTTGTGCACCTGGCACCAGATACAATTAGTAATTTCTGAGTATCCTTAGGAAGCACAGCTCTTTTGGAGAATGTAAATGCTTTCAGCTCATTTCAATAAAAGACATTCTGTCCTTTTTTGAGACAACGGATTTGGAGCACTTAGATAAAACCAGGCTCCCTGTGCTCAGAATGTGATTACAGCTGCTGTGTGGGCAGAGCACAGAGAGCACAGGGGCCCTAGACATCAACCTGAGCCCTGTGATATGCTCTGGGTTAACAAGGGGAAACTCGGGTGATGCTTCCAGATTTCACAAGGCAGTTAGTGGAAATAGGAATCACTGAAAAAAGTGGGGGCTGCCTTCATTCTCAAAGTCAGTTGCAACAGTGGCATCAGGATGCAGTCTCAGGTACACCGAATTGCTAATTAAGGTCTTAGCATATGGAACTTGCAGCAGTCTCACTTGTGTATACTAAAATAGGAGAAAAATCTTATGAAACTACAGGAAGATTTTTGCTTAGCTTTCTCGCAAAATGACAAAATAAGTTGTTGATGCTTTTTGTCTCTGCCTGCCTCTGAGTTATGAAAATAGCATTTTCAATTTCGCACATTATCTCTTCAGCTATCATGAACAATGCGGTCCATTTTCCTCAAGTTCCTTGTCATCAGCAACACCTTGAAGCAAGTGGAAATATAGATTGTTTTGCTTTATTTATGTTTACTTAGAATATTACACTTTTCTGACAAATCTTTAAAATCTAAGATCATGTTCAAATAGGTAAGCTATTTCTACTTCTTTTAAAGTTAAATATAACATCAAAATTAATAGAAAAACAGGTGGTTTGTGTCTCATCACCATAGAAAAAGTGAAATATCAGCTGTGCATATATTAAAAAATAAATCTCATAATAATTAATCTAAGGCAAAATGAATGATGGCAGAAGATGTATTAGGTAAAATAGTTTTAGAAACTGTGTAAAACGAAAAAGGAATACCCTTAAATGTTTGAAATTCAGACGTGTTAGGGCAGATTCTCCCAAGCTGTATTCTCTAAACTAATTTAGATTTTATAGTCTTTCTCCCAGCCTTCCTGAAAGGGACCCAGTAGACAGTTACCTATGTTGATTTTGCATTAGAGAAAGGAAAATAGTCTGGGTGCGATGGCTCATGCCTGTAATCCCAGAACTTTGGGAAGCTGAGGCAGGTGGATCACCTGAGGTCAGGAGTTCGAGACCAGCTTGGCCAAAATGGTGAAACCCCGTCTCTACTTATAATACAAAAAAAAAAAAAAAATTGCCAGGCATGGTGGCGGGCACCTATAATTCCAGCTATTCAGAAGGCCGAGGCAGGAGAATTGCATGAACCCGGGAGGTGGAGGTTGCAGTGAGCCAAGATCGTGCCATTGCACCCCAGCCTGGGCAACAACAGTGAAACCCCATCTCAACAACAAAAAAGTGGGGGAAATAACAGACTTTCGAGTGATCACCATCTCCCACAATACGACATTCTGAGTCACTCTTTCGGAGTTTCACAATGCTCAGTTGTGTAGAGGCCCTAAGAAGTCCTGCAATTTCAAATTTTGAAACAAACAAAATAAACCATTATCCACTCTCTGCCAAACTGTTTTTTTTTTTCTTGTTTTAAATTCTTAAAGCTGCCTTTGATAAATAATGAATTATGACGTCAAATAAGATTATCACTGAAGTCATACTTGGTGGCCAGGCATGGTGGCTCATACTTGTAATCCCAGCACTTTGGCAGGCTGAGACGGGTGGATCACTTGAGGTCAGAAGTTCAAGACCAGCTTGGCCAACATGGTGAAACCTCATCTCTACTAAAAATACAAAAAATTAGCTGGGTGTGGTGGTACGTGCCTGTAGTCCCAGTTACTTGGGAGACTAAGGCAGGCAAATCACTTGAACCCAGGTGGTGGAGGTTGCAGTGAGCTGAGATCATGCCACTACACTCCAGCCTTTGCAACAGAGTGAGACTCCATCTCAAAAAAAAAAAAAAAAGTCATATTTGCTTATTACAATATAATTATAATTATATTAAATTTAATTTTTCAATACACAAAATTTCAGATCCATTTCTGTCTCCAGATCTCTATGTCACACTGTTATGAAAATACTGGAAAGATACTCATGGTTTTATGAAGAAAATAGCCAATTAAAATATTTGCATAAATAAGGAGACTTCTCAAAGAACTAAAAATATAACTACCCTTTCATCCAGCAATCTCACTTCTGGGTATCTGTCCAAAGGAAAGGAAACTATTATATAAAAAAGACGTCTGCTCTCATATGTTTATTGCAGTACTATTCACAATAGCAAAGTCATTAAATGAACCTGTGTGTTCATCAACAGATGATTGGATAAATAAAATATGGTGTATATACAATATGAAATACTACTCAACCATAAAAAGAATTAAATCATATCTTTTGCAACAACATGGGCAGAACTGGAGGCCATTTTCCTAAGTAATAGAACACAGAAACAGTAATTCAAATACTTCATATTCTCACTTATAAGTGCGAACTAAACAATGGATATGCATGAACATAAAAAAATGGAATAATGGACATTGGAGACTTCAAAAGCTGGGAGGATCGGAGGCTAGTAAGGCATGAAAAATTACCTGTTGCATACAAGTTCACTATTCAGGTGATGGGTACACTAAAAGCCCAGACTTCCCCAAGATGCAATATATGCATGTAAGAAACCTGTACTTGTCCCTCTTAAATATATACAAATAATAATAGAAAGAAAATACTTGCACAAAGTAATAAATTCTATACTACATTTTTGGTCCAATATGATATAAAATAATAAGGCAAATAATGAAATTCAGCCTGTGAAAAATAGAGTTGAGTGTTACAGAGTAGACAGTGGACTCTGAAAAGATGGTAAGAGTGTTACAGGGCTGACTGTGTCCCGATAAATATGCTTTCAGTACCCATGTAGTATTTGTTGCATGTACTTCAAATATCTCACCTAGTTATGGGGAATGGAAAAATATGTCTAAATATACTTAGATATAAGAAAACATGGTGTATTTATATAGGCCCGGACTTATCTATATCTGATTAATCTAGAGAGATACATTAAATTATAAAATCAGATATTAAAATCTGCAACTTTATAGCAGCTAGTGAGAGAACTCTGTTTTGGGACCTCTATTGACTCCCTTGGTGATCTCCAACCTCAATTTAAATTTAAAAGACACTTAGATGCTCACATTTATTACTTTTTGTGTCCTGTGCAGACCTCTGCCTTGTAGGTATCAGCTTGTATGTTCAATGGCTTATTTGTGCTCTCCACTTGAATGTCTAATACTTAAAATACAAAATTCTACAAAATTCTGCTTAACCTTCAGTCTCCTTGATATAAATCGTGGCCACTCCTTCTTTTCAGTTGTTTATCCTGAAAACCCATCATTCCTCCCTCCTCCCTTAATCTCAACCCAGTATCCTATTTGTCAGGAAACACGGCTGGCTATATATTCCAAAAATATCCATAATCCAATCACTTCTCACTACCTCCACCACTCACCCTAGTCCAAGACACCACTTGCTGGAGTTTCTGAAAATTTTTCTGTGACATTTTCCTCTTCCAGGCTCCCGTGAGGATTGCTCTTCTTTATTTTCTTCGAAGTTAGACGTGACCATGTGGCTTGCATTGGATAATAAAATGTAAATGGTAGTGATATGAGAAACTTCCCTGTGGAAGCTTTGAGAGTAGGTTCACGTTTCACTACATCACCTTTTCCTTTCTTATGTGTTGAAGAAGCCACCAAGATAGAGATTCTGCCAGTTAGAGCGCCTTAGTGACCATGGTGAGCGAAGGACCCCTGAAATCTATGTTGGACATATATGTGTTAGAAGTAACTTTTGTTCTGGTAGTTCGCTGAGCCTAAGAAATTGGGAGGGCGAGGCAGGCGGATCACGAGGTCAGGAGATGGAGACCATCCTGGCTAACACAGTGAAACCTTGTCCCTACTAAAAAAAACAAAAAAAATTAGCCGGGTGTGGTGGCAGGCGCCTATAGTCCCAGCTACTCTGGAGGCTGAAGCAGGAGAATGGCGTGAACCCAGGAGGCGGAGCTTGCAGTGAGCCGAGATCGCGCGCCACTGCACTCCAGCCTAGGCGACAGAGCAAGACTCCGTCTCAAAAAAAAAAAAAAAAAAAAAAAAAAAAAAAGAGAGAGAGAGAAATTGTTTGGTCCATTAGCACACTATTGTGACTGATATTATAGATTCCTAACTGGGGCCCATGCTTCCACCCAGTCTATTCTTAAAAGAACAGTCAGAGCAAATCTGCTATAATGGAAGACTTTGTTTTTCTGCTCAAAATCCACCAGGACACATTACTCCTCTCTGACTAAAGGACACGTTTCTAAATATGACATACACAGCCCTGTGTAGTCTGACCCCTATTACTTCCGATCTTATTTGTCTTTACTCTTCCTATAGCTCACTCCACTCCAGCTGTAGTCACTTCCCTTTTCTGTTATAGCAAGGCAGGCACATTTCCTCCCCCTCCCGAGGCTATGCTCTGGTTCTTTCTGGACCCCGAAGTTCTCTCTGCCAGACAGACCCAGGGGGTCACTCCCACGCTTCCTTCAAACCATTTCTTAAATGTCAATTTCCCATGAATTTTTTTCCTATCTCTTTTAAAATTATAATCTCTCCTATACCCTATCATGCTTATGAATCTGATCCATTTTCCTGAAACTATTTCATTCTGCACATAATTTATCAGTGTATGTTTATGGTTTACTGACTATCTCCAGTATAATGCAAACTTCACAAGGGTGTTTTGTTTTTTTTTTTTTAATCTGTTTTGGTCGGTAGTGTATCACCAGGGCTAGAACACAGCTTGACACCATTTAATAAATAACTGATTAGAAAAATGAATGAATGTAAATGTGTGAGCATTTAATTTTAGCTTATTCTATGTTACACATTCCATTGAATATCTTAAGTAGAATATTATTGGAGTATTAATAAGGCTGTGACTCTCAAACAGAAAAAAAATAAAATCAACATTTGTGTGTATGTACATTTCTGCTTATTAAAAAGGATATATTTTGAAAGAAAATTCTCTGCTCCTATTGATAGATACTAAAAACCAGATCATCACCTTGGAAATGTTAAAGGGTGTTACTCATGGTTTGAGAAAATAATTGAGAAAAAGTGGTATTTATAAGATGGGGTAAATATTGACCAAATATAGAATAAACATTGTCAATCTTATCAAATATGAATCAATTTTACCAATCAATATTATGTTTAATCAAAAATTAATTACTTCTAATTCTGTTTAGCTAGTATATTTTTTCCCATCCATTTACCTTGCTGATCCTAGCCTTTTTAGAACCTTCGTAAAGAAACTACCTTTAGTTGTTTGTGTGATCTTTCATTCAAATTTGTTCTTATCCTCAGCATCTCCTTTTCTGTATGAGAAAGTTTGTACTTACTAAAAATCAAAAAGCCAAAAGAAAACAAACCAACAAACAAAAAACTGCTGACAAACACATCAGATGGTAAGTGGAAACAATAATTCATCTCTAGATGAAACGAGTTATTCAACTTTAACATATTTTCTAGGTGTTTCTCAGAATAGAGGAAATATAATGAGTCCAGAAAAAAATAAAGATACTTCTCTTTTCACTCAGAAAGTCAATTTTTTTTTCTAAAAATTTATGACATCTTTTAAAAAACTGAGGTTGAACTGTTCAGCTTCCATAAATAAACTCTGGGTATTTGAAAGTTGATCTCCTGTGTTTTATTTGATCAACGTATAACCTTTCATTACAGATAAACAACTTGAAACCCCATTGTTTAGCCCATGGTGGTGACGCCAAGTTTCAGTGTCCGAGTTACAAATGGAATCCCAATTTATGGACTGTTAGTGATCAATTTACCATGCCATAGTGGCTTTTAAAATTTATTAGCCAAAAATAGTGTGTGGTTTTGCATGACATACCTTATTATTTTTACTTACTATTAATAGTCATCTTTTAAAAATCAAGTTTATTGCTACCTAATATATTTTTAGAGCTGAGTGTAATTTTTGAGAGCATCAGGATGAATGCACATAACATCTATAAGCTCTTAGGTACCTAATCATCATACAGTGGAAAATCAAATTTTAAGGTGTGCATTTTCAACCCCAATCTTGGTGGAACCACTTCAGTAAACCTTAAAGAAAATGAATATATTCTCTTACTCGCACTCACGGATTGCACAAGTGCTGACAAGTAAGATTTGACTTGGAAGTAGCTTTATTACTAAACCATGAAAAAATGACTTACATTCATCTTATTCTTATAGTTGATTATTAAAATATTAGTTAAAACAATTATGGTTAATAAGAACTAATTTGATCTGTTTTGAACATACAATTGGAATTAAAATAAAATTAGTTGAATAAATATAAATTTAGTTTATATTATTAAAATAAAATTAGTTAAATAAAAATAAAATATATTATAAAATTATTATTTAAATTATGTCTGTAAAGTTGACTATTCTCACATAAATTGTTGAACCTGTTCACTTATTTTTATTTCTTCACCTGTGTATAATAATTGTTCTTAGAAACATGCCAGTAAGTTTATTACCCAATAAAAGTAACTTGCTTAGAAAAACATAAAATTAAATAGAACCAAGATAAAGTATACTTTTTTCCCTCTTGTATAAATCAATCCAAGACAGGAACAATTCAAGATAATAAATTGTTAGTTTGTGTAAAATTTTATGACTTTTACCTAGAAAAGCTGAAAGATTACAAAGAAAGTGATAAAGTCACATCCATATTCTGTAATACACTTTTTTTTCCTGCATATGCAAAGGTTTTATTGCGGAATAATTTCCATAAAGGTAAACTTTCTAACTTGACAATAAGGATAAATGTGTTCTCCTATTATTCAATTTTTGCAGAATCACCTACAAAAAATGTATGAATATTACTGAAACTTGCCTATGATTCACAAAATGTCCTCTAATTTTTTAATTAGGATAACTTATAATTAGTGATTTAAAAGTCTTCTTTAAAATTGTAGCTACAAATAGTCATCAATATATATTTAATAGAGAAAACAGTATGTTATTCTCTAATGGATTCCTGTTCTGCCTATTCTGCATTCCTATATCTGTCCATAGAATGTTAATAGATTGTTAACAATAAGAAGAAAAATTGTGCCAAAACATTTTAATTTCAACTCAAATATATTGTTTGAAAATACATTTAAAATACCTAGTTTAATATCTATCGAACATTTGAAATGCTTACATAGCCTTTAGCATCCCTTAAATATTACTTTCAACTTATTTCAAATTTATGGTTACTCAGATTAAACTAATAATGGATGAAAACACATTTGGCATAAATGTATATTTATTCATAGCATATTTTAAAAAATTAATAAACTTTATTTTTTACAGCAGCTTCAGGTCTACAAAAAAATTTTTTTAAAAAGTACAGATTTCTCATATTGTCCCACTTTTCTCCCACTGCTGTTTTCCCTATTGTTAACATCTTGCATTAATGGATTACATTTGTAACAATTGATGAACTATTAATAATACTAGTTTATTATTAATTAATATGCATAGATTACTTTAGCATTCACTCTTTGTGTTGTACAAGTCTGCGGGTTTTGCTAAATGCATTCTTGGATCCAGGATTAGAGATCCACACAGAAGAGGTTTTTTGCCCAGAAAATCCTCCCTCCCCCACAACTCCTGGGAAGCACTGATCTTTTTACTGTCTCAATAGTTATGCCTCTTTTAGACTGTCATTTAGCTGGAATCACAAAGGATACTGTCATTTCAGGCTGGCTTTTTTCACTTGGCAATATTTTGTGCCTGATAGCTCACTTATTTTTATTGCTGAATATTTCTCCATTGTATGAATGTATTTCATGAATATTTGTTCATCGACTCACCTATTGAAGAATTGTTTGATTATTTCCAATTTTTGATGATGATGAGTAACTGAAAATTACTGTTCAGGTTTTTGTGTGGACATATGTTTTTAACTCCTTTGGGTATTAAATACCTAAAAGTATGATTGCTGGCTCATATGGTAAAACTACTTGGCATTTTAAGAAACTGCCAAAGTGTCTTGTGAAATTTTGATATCATTTTCCATTTTCATCAGCAATGAATAAAACTTCCTGTAGCTGCACATACCAGCATTTGTTGTCAGTGTTTTGGTTTTCACCATTCTAGTAGGTACGTAGTAATATTCCATTGCTGTTTTAGCTTGCATTTTCTTAATTACATAAAATATTAAGCATTTTTATATGCTTATTTACCATCTGTACATCTTCTTTGATGAGGTGTCTGTTGAGTCCTTTTGTGCACTTTTTGATTGTGTAATTTGTTTCCTCATTCATGACTTTTAACAATGCTTTGTGTATTTTGAGCACCTTTCCTTTATGAGTATGTTTTACAAATATTTCTTTTAAGTCTGCGGCTTGTGTTTTAATTTTCTTATAATTGTCATTCAAGTGCAGACATTCTTAATTGTAATGAAGTCCAACTTATTCATTTTTTTCCTGAACTGTGCATTTGACGTTGTATCTAAATATTCATTGTTACATATAAGGTCACCTCGATCTTGGCCTGGGATCATCTAGAAGTTTTATACTTTTATACTTTATACTTAGGCCTGGAATCCACTTTAATTTTTGGCAGTATGTAATTTACTTTTTGGCAGTGTCCAAAGTCATTATTTAATTTTTTTTTTTTTTTTTGTACGTGGATACTCAGTTTTTCCAGCACCATTTCTTGAAAACATTAACCTTACCCCATTGAATTGCATTACTATTGAGTCAAATATCAGTTAACTACATTTGTGTGGGTCTGTTTTTGGACTTTATCAAGTTTGGATTGGTGTACCTATTATTTTGCAAATACTACACTGTCTTGAGTGCTGTTACTATAGAGTAAGCTTGTAGTTACATAGTAGGAGTCCTCTGACATTGCTCTTCTTCAAAGGTGCCTATTCTGGATCTTGTGCCTTTTCATACAAATTTTAGAAACCGTTTGTTTCCATAGTAATTTGATGAGATTTTGATTGAGATTTCTTTGAATTTGTAGTTCAAGTTGGAAAAACCTGACATATTTACAATATTGAGTAATTTGTATTCGCAAATACAGACTCTACAACTATTTAGAACTTGGATTCCTTTCATCAGAGTTTTGTAGTTTTCCTTGTATAGTGGTAATGCATTTTTGTTAAATTTGTATCTAAATATTCCAATGGTTTTGATGCTAATGTAAATGGTTGTTTTTTATTTCACATGTAATTTTGTGTTGCCAATATATAAGAAAGCAACTGACTTTTGCATATTGACCTTGTATCCTGAAACCTTACTATAATCACTTATTAGTTGTAAGAGTATTTTTACATTTGTTTGTTTTGATTTTGGGGATATTCTACATGGACAATCATGTCAAAAGTAAACTGGCAAAAAAAAACCCACAGAAGTTTTAGTTCTTCCTTTCTAATCTGTATACTTTATTTTATTGCTTTAGCTAGAGCTTCCAATGCAATGTTGAATAGGAGCTGTGAGAAGAGACACACTTGCTTCCTTTTCTCTGACTTAGAGGGAAAGCCTCTAGTTTCTCATCATTAAGTATGATGTTATGTTTACTGTAGACGTCCTTTATCTAAAGTTGACAAAATTCCACTCTATTTCCAGTTTGCTGATTTTTTTTTAAATCCTGAATGAGTGTTAGATTTTGTCAAACCTATTTAGGTAATCACGTGTCTGGAATTTATTCCTTCCAGTGGGTTCTTGGTCTCGCTGACTTCAAGAATGAAGCCGTGGACCTTCGCAGTGCGTGTTACAGCTCTTAAAGCTGGTGTGTCAGATGTGTATGGAGTTTGTTCCTTCTGGTGGGTTCATGGTCTCACTGACTTCAGGAGTGAAGCTGCAAACCTTCACAGCAAGTGTTACAGCTCTTGAAGGTGGTGCGAACCCACAGTGAGCAGCAGCAAGATTTATTGTGAAGAGCAAAAGAACAAAGCCTCCGCAGTACCGAACGCACCGGAGCCAGTTGCCCTGCTGGTTGGGGTGGCCAGCTTTTATTACCTTATTTGGTCCTGCCCACATCCTGCTGATTGGTTTGTTTTACAGAGCGTGGATTAGTTCATTTTACTGAATGCTGATTGGTCCATTTTACAGGGTGCTGATTGGTCCATTTTACAGAGTGCTGATTGGTGCCTTTACAATCCTTTAGCTAGACACAGAGGCTGATTGTTGCATTTACAATCCTTTAGCTAGACACAAAAGTTCTCCAAGTCCCCACCCAACCCAGAAGCCAAGCTGGCCTCACCTCTCAATCATATGATTTTTTTCCTTAGCTGTCGATGTGATAAATTACATTAATTTTCAAATACTGCATTAGGCTTGCATAGCTGAAATAAATTCAAATTGCTTATGGTGTATAATTCTTTTTATTCATTATTGGATTTGGTTTTCTAATATTTCATTGAGGGTTTTTGCATCTATGTTTATGAGAGATGTTAGTCTGCAGTTTCCCTTTCATATTTCTTTGTCCGGTTTTGGTTAGGGCAATGTGGCTTCATAGAATGGGTTAAAATGTGTGCCCTTTGTTTCTATTTTCTTAAACAGATTGTAGATAATCTAATTAATGTCATTTACTTCTTAAATGTTTAGTAGAATTTACCAGTAAAACAACTTGGTCTCATGTTTTCTACTTTGGAAAGTGTTAATTATTGATTCCATTACCTTAATAAGTACAAGCCTATTCAGATTATCTTATTCCTCCTTGAGTGAGTTTTGGTAGATTGTGCATTTCAAGGAATCGGTCAATTTTATCTAGCTAGCTTATCAAATTTGTGAGCATAGAATTGTTCATTATTTCTTTATTATCTATTTAGTATATCTATCATACGTCTTTAAAAAAATATAATGGTTGCCCTAGTATTTGCAATATACATTTTGATTAATCCAAGTTCACTTTTAAATAACATAATACCACTTCACGGGTAGTGCAAGTGCCTTATCATGGAGTATATCAAATTTCTCCCTCCCAGCTCATAAGTCCTCGTCATTTATTTCACTTATCCATAAGCTATAATCACAAAATACATTGCTGTGATTATTATTTTTCAATGAACTCTTATCATTTAGATTAATTAAACATCAGAAAAATAGAAGGCTTTATTTTATCTTTTATTTTTAAAGCTTTTTTTCCCCACAAACATACTTCTAAGTTTCTGATGTATATTATTTTCTTTCTCTTTGTAGAACTTCTTTTAATGTTTCTTGTGAAATAGTTCTACCAGTGACAAATTTGCTCGATTTTTCTTTGAGATAGTTTTTATGTCTCTTCTAATTTTGTAAGATAATTTTATTGGACACAGAATTCTAGGTTTGTGGTTTTATCATTTTAATTATTTAAATATTTTACTCTGCTCTTTCATTCTTACATGTTTTCTGAAGCAAAGCCTGATGTAATCCTTATTTTTATTTCTCTTGTAGGAAATACATTTTATTTATTTTTCAGATTTTTCTCTTTATGTTTGATTTCTGCATTTTATTATGATATGCATAGCTGTAGACTTTTTGGTATTTATTCTCCTTGGTGTTCGCTAAGGCTCCTGGTTCTGTAGTTTGTCATCTGTCATTGTTTCTAACTCTCTTTCTTCCACTGTTGATACTGTCATAATACATATTACATGTCTTTGTAATTTTCCCACAGTTATTGGATGTTATGTTCCTTTGGATAATTTTTCTTTGAACTTCACTTTGGAAGTTTCTATTAACATATCTTAAAGCTTACTGATGATTTCCTGTATTGTCTACTGATGAGGCATTCATCGTTTCTATTACAGCATTCTTGATTTCTAACATTTATTTTGATTCATTTCTATATTTTCAACTCTTGCTTACATTACTCATCTGCTCTTGCGTGTTGTCCACTTTATTCTTTAGAACTCTTAGCATATTAATCATAGTAGTTATTTAAAATTCCTGTTCTGATAATTCCAAACTCTCTCATAGCCGTGTCTGGTTTTGATGCTTGGATTGTCTCTTTAGATTATGATTTCAGCTAAAGGATACCAGAAGTATTTTATCGCCAAATACCCTTCTTGCCATATTTTGAGATAGCTATTCAGAGCATAGACAGACAACAGTAGCCCTGAAAAGCTGCCTTTTGTGGAGGATATTTACATTTGTAGAGAAAAGTCTACATCAGTGACATAAACAGTGACAAAAACGGCTTTCTCTGAGATCTCGCCTTTGTTCAGATCTCAGAAAAATTAATTCAACCACAGGCTACTTTCTTTTCCATCTAAAGGCTGCTATCTGTAAGGTTTTCTGTGCATAACAAGACCACCTTTGCTAGCCATGCCTTTTCTCTTCTCTCCCTCCCATAACCTGTCTTGCTGAGCGCCATGTCCTTATTTTTAAACTGAAGATAGTATAAAGGTATCAACAATGTAGCTCCCTTTTTTTGTGTTTTGTGTAACTCCGACCCAGACATGTGTATGTTAGTACATTTAATATGCCTCTTTTTCTATTAATCTGCCCTTTATCAATTGATTTTCAGCAAACCTTCAGAGGGCAAAGTGGAAATTTTCTTCTAGTCCTGATACTGCCTTTTAACATGCCTGGTAATGTCGTAGTAGTTATTAAGAAATTGTTATAGGTAAATAGGGAGGGGAAACGGGGTCCTTGGAAAGTTTTCATTTTTGTAAAGCATCTCCGGAAAAGTTTCTTGTAAAGCCCTGCCTCATATAGCCTGGTGGGCAACCTTTGATATGCAAATGTAAGCGATTAGATACTAAGTCTACCCAAACATGGTGATTCCAGCCCTCTGGCTCTCTTCTTCTTGCCTTTTCCCCACATGTGCCTGTGGACATGGCATCCCCCACATAACCCCAGTGTGTAGAACATCATGGCGCCCTTCATTTGCATATTATAAGGCTAGGGTGGGAGGGCCAGTTTTTTCATGGGCTACATGAAGAACATGCCTGGTCAAACCAATCTCCTGAGCCTTATGCAAATCAAACACCACCTCCTCCAGCCTCTTCATATACCTGGCTCATATCCATGGCAGGTGGGGTTCCTGCTCTGTGCTTGGGAGACCCCCTGCCTCTGTCTCTGTACAGGAGAGCTTCTTCCTTTTGTTCTTCCCACTCCTATCTTGCCGATTAAACTCGGCTCCTTAAAACCACTCCACATGTGACTGTGTCGTTTTATCTAAGCCGGCATGACGACCAAGAACCTTGGTGTGCCTCCACTCGTTGGAGGCGTATCAGTTAAGTTGTTGTTGAAAGCCAAATGTCAGGTAAAAGAAACTCAGGTAAACAGGCCTTTAATGTGATACTTTATATTTATCTGGCTAGGGATTAGGCATAGTTACAATTTTTTTTTTTTTTTTTTTTTTGAGACGGAGTCTCGCTCTGTCACCCAGGCTGGAGTACAGTGGCCGGATCTCAGCTCACTGCAAGCTCTGTCTTCCAGGTTTATGCCATTCTCCTGCCTCAGCCTCCCGAGTAGCTGGGACTACAGGCGCCCGCCACCTCACCCGGCTAGTTTTTTTGTATTTTTAGTAGAGACGGGGTTTCACCGTGTTAGCCAGGATGGTCTCGATTTCCTGACCTCGTGATCCGCCCGTCTCGGCCTCCCAAAGTGCTGGGATTACAGGCTTGAGCCACCGCGCCCGGCCGATAGTTACAATTTTCTATAGCTGTGGTGGCAAAGGCTAAAAAGATATCTAGTGTTTTCATGAGTATTTTGTGAGAATTCTGAGAGTACAGAGAAAAAGTTTGCTCCTGTGACATCAATTATCTGATGGATCAAAGGAGAGTTGTTGATTTTCAATTTGTTCAGCTTTTCTCTTACTGTGAGGACTGGAGTGGCAACTTACAAGCCCTTTATGTCTAACTGAAAGTTAAAAAAAATAATAATAATACTATTTTGGTAGTTTTAATGAGCAAGAACTATTCATTAATTTATGGAGTTGAAGGTAGCACAATAGATTTTGGAAAACACAAAATTCTATAGGATCTCTGAAGCTGTGAACATAGACGGTGTATGAATGCAGAAGAACAAGTATATACCCAAGGGTTTTTATTTAAACATAGAAAAATCATGCTATATGTATTTTATATCATTCTGAAGGAAGTGGAGGACCACTGAAAGACCTTTAGTAGTGTGGTAGCAAAATTTAAATGTCCTTGTTATGAAAATTACTTTGAAAACCATATAGATTCTTAATTCCTAAATATTTTTTGAAAGATTTTGATAATAATAACTGAAAAAGAATTACCTGCTGTCTTAGTCTGTTTGTTTTGCTATAACATAATACCATTGACTGGGTAATTTATAAAGAACAGAAATTTATTTTTCTGGAGCTATATAGTCCGAGATAAAGTTACTGGGAGGTTCAGCTCTCTGGTGATGCTGCTGTCTGCTTCCAAGATAGTGCCATAATGCTGCATTCTCTGGTGGGGAGGAATATGTGGTGGAAAGAATGAAAGGGGAAAAAGAAGCCAAACTCTCTTTATCAAGCCCTTTTATAATGGCATAAATCTGTTTATGAGATTGGAGCCTTTGTGACCTAAACATCTCCCAAAAGTCTCCACCTTGCATCACTGTTGCTTTGGTGATTAAATTTCCAACACTTTGAGGACACATTCAGACCATAGCATCTGGTGAATTTGTAAAAGAATAGAGATTTCCAGGGCTCATGGCTGTTGAACTTTCTGTTACATTTGTGTTGATGTATGTGTAATTTTAATAGGATTCTCCTTATTATTCTGATGAATATATGAGTACTATTTTTTCTGTACTAACTGTCTTGTAAATATTTTGTGCATGTTTATTCTTCTTACTCTCCATAATAGTCTATATATTCCTTGAGAATATTAAAGAAGGTTATTCCTCTATCCTTAGCATGTAAATTTTACATTTCTTCTACATATAAAATAAATTGTAAGAATACTTATAATTTAGCATGAATGAAACTCATTAGCCCTTCCTCCGTTGCCCAGTGAAAAATCTGGAATCTTGGTATAAGGGAGCTCAGTGAATGTGAAAGTTGTCCTGAAGTAGACTAAAATAAATAAATAAATAAATAAAAATGTACCTTAATAGAAGAAAGTTTCCACAATTTTCTGCCTATTAAAGGTACGGGGAATGAAAAAAGTAGTAATTTCAGACTAACTCTGTTCCCTACTGAAAGACAGGACTAACTGGATTTCTTAGGTAGACTAAAAATCCCTAAGCCTATCTGGGAAGGTGACCACTTCCGCCTTTAAACACTGGGCTTGCAACTTAGCTCATACTCGACCAATCAGATAGTAAAGAGAGCTCACTAAAATGCTAATTAGGCAAAAACAGGATGTAAAGAAATAGCTAATCATCTATTGACTGAGAGCACAGCGGGAGGGACAAGGATCGGGATATAAATCCAGGCATTCAAACCGGCAACAGCTACCCTCTTTGGGTCCCCTCCCTTTGTATGAGAGCTGTTTTCACTCTATTAAATCTTGCAACTGCACACTCTCCTGGTCTGTGTTTGTTACGGCTTAAGCTGAGCTTTCTCTTGGCTTCCACCACTGCTGTTTGCCGCTGTCACAGACCCACCACTGACTTCCATCCCTCCAGATCTGGCAGGGTGTCTGCTGTGCTCCTGATTCAGCCAGGCACTCATTGCCACTCCTGATTGGGCTAAAGGCTCACCATTGTTCCTGCACGGCTAAGTGCCTGGGTTCATCCTAATCGAGCTGAACACTAGTCACTGGGTACCACGGTTCTCTTCCATGACCCATGGCTTCTAATAGAGCTATAACACTCACTGCATGGCCCAAGATTCCATTCCTTGGAATTCGTGAGGCCAGGAACCCCAGGTCAGAGAACATGATGCTTGCCACCATCTTGGAAGTGACCCACCACCATTTTGGAGGCAGCCCACCACCATCTTGGGAGCTCTGGGAGCAAGGACCCCTGGTAACACTACCATGCATATAGCTCCATCACTGAGGTCGAGAAGAGATTCTGAAAAGTGTTTAAAAGGATTGGCTTCCATTTATGTCAAAACCATAATCTTCTACCTTGAATCCCATCAAGCCTTTTCTACCTGTCTATGTCATTCATCAAAAGTCATATAGTATCAGTTCAGCATTTATTTACTGCACTCTAATCTATAATTCTTCCTTCCAACACACACACGCACTCTCTCTCTCTCTCTCTGTCTCTGTCTCTCTCTCTCTCTCTCATTCTGTCCTGTTGTTCCATGTCTTTCATTGTAACTCCTTACACTTGTTTATGGTGTTCTCTGAAATTGTTGAGCAACTAGATATGTGGTGTATTCTGGTAGTAGGCACTAGTATCCCAGAACTTTAAAAAGATTAGAATTTGTTCTTGTTATTACTGTTGTTTTCTGTGTACTGCCTAGCTTGGGGCATATACCTGCCTTCTTCTTGACCCTTAAAATTCCTTTGGAATATCCCAATATATTCATATTAATAGGTACATGGGTTCTGTATCTGAATTCACCATAGTCCAATACTGTAATATTTGGAGATGCAATGGGTTCAATTAGTTGCCACAGGTTGAACTAAAATAGTCTGTGTTTACTGCATTCCCTGATGATTGCTGAAATCCATATCCCTTTGATTTGAAGTCTTTCATGCCACCTTGAATCTACAACTGTTACGACAGATGCCTATTTTAAAGCATGGCAAGGAGGGATTTGGTTTTAAACTTCCTTGTTTGTTTGGGTTTTTTTGGCATGGGGGTTTCTGTTTGTTAATTCTCAGTACTGCCCACAGTCCTCTAGTTTCTGATTTTAAGTATTATTTTTCATAGCACAATCTTTCTGCAAAGTCACTGGATCACCTCATTCGTAATAGTTCATGATAATACAACACATTTGGTGCACAGACATTTCCTTGATTAACAACTACTTATTGTTTTGTAGGGGCACTTGGGGAAGTATGTCCACTCGGCTTCTAAAGAACATATACATCTACTGTTGTAACTTTCATTTCTTTGCTATCAACTTATTTGAAGGATCTTGACCAACTCTTCTTCATGCCTGCAAAGTGCATTTTTCCCTTTTTCCTTGGTTGAGCCTTTATCATGTTTAATGCATGCAAAACAAACAAATAAACAAACAAAGAAAAACAAAACAAATAGAAAACGTGGAAAAAGTGAATGAATTACAGCAGATGGTTTTAGTTTGAGCTGCCTGAGTTCACTACTGATTCTACTAGTGCTGATCTCATCTCACCATCCAGGTAGTTTATGGTCAAGGCTTCCTTATCTAGGGAATCCTATTTTCATACATAAATTTCCTGGTGAGTACTTATGAAATTAACCAGTACTTCTGACCTACTCTGCATTTAAAACAGAAACAAAAGAACAGCACAATAATGTTTAGAGTTTAGCACTTAGCATTCTAACAGACTTACTGAGAGGTCTTTTATTTCTAGATCAACGATTACAAAAGAAGATCTTAGTCATTCCTTTAACTTATAGGCTTTTGTGACCTCTTATTCTTGTAATTCACATCATAATTGTGTGCCCCAGACACAGTTAAAATGCTCCCAACTTGTCATTGGTGCATGGAAGATTAATGAAAGCTAAACATATGTTAACGGTTTGCTTCAGTAATAAGGGAAATTATTTTCCCATGAGCTTACCGTAGTAATCACATCTTTCTGAGTCAGGGAAAATTTTCTGACTCTGAGACTAGCAATGCCACTAACCTTTTTTAAGATTGTATCAACAATTTAGGTAAAAATATAATGCCACAAGAGAGTATTAGAAGATTCTCATTCTTGATATGAGTAGTTTTTTTTTTAAATGTTGAATTACAAAGAGAACTTAAGCCAATTTAAATTATCAAAAATGAGAGTCATATTCAAGTAGAAAAGTAACTAAAATATATGTATTTTTTAATACATTGTAAGTCAAACTGAAATCAGGCATCAGAGAACATGAATCAGAATTATTTTCTGAATAGAAGAATAATATTAAAACAAACTTTTATAATGTAAAATTGTATTTTTCTCTAATCATCAAATAATTGAGGTATCATAAGTACATTTACACTTTTTAAATGTAAAATACATGTTTTAACCTACCTATAGTTTTTCTGTTGTTTTCATCAATTTGAATTGTTTAATAACAATTATGAGTCTTGATAACAATATTTAGACTAATGAAAAAAACTCAAGTGTATTTTCCTGTGGTTTGTCATAAAATGTCAAAATAAGTCGCTGTATCTTTGTATCAATATTTACCCCTTCAATATCATTTTTTAAAAGAAATTCTGAAATAAATGTTCTGTAGTTACTTTTTATTATTTTTAACAGATTACATAAGACTAAAGGAAAAATTCCTATTTATAATACCGACCAGCAATTAAGATTTGCAGCCAAGAGAAAATATTTTCAATAAAATCTTACAATAGGCCTTTTAAAAAATGTTGTATTTATTTCTTTATCTCCAGAAGATGTGAATGACAGATTGCAATACAGTAAATAAGTTGGAAAACCTCCAAGAGTATTCCAAGTAAGCCTTTTTTTTTTTTTTTTTTCTGCAGCTAGGTTGCAGTTAGCTAACACACTAAAGAATTCCTTCTAAAAGCATCTTGCATAACTTAAAGTATTTTCTCTTAAAGCATATTCATGTCTGCAGGCAGAGATCTGGCTATAGGTGTTTATCTGCTTGTCTTCAGTAAAAGTGAAACAAAATTAAGGCACTTTTTTTAAGCAGCATATATTAACCTTCTGTCACCTGAAAGAAAGAAATCTGAAAGCATATGTAACTGCAGATGGAAATACATTGGCAAGATTTTTCTGCTGAAGGCTGATCTCAGTAAAGTAGACTGGGCTGTTTGTGTTTAAGTTGGAAAAAACAGGGAAAAAATAAATAATGACACTAGGTAAAAATTAATAAAACTATACTTTGTACAAAAAGATAGTTTTTGTTTGCTTATGTGTCTTTATTTGTTTTGTCCTTTTCATTCAAAGCCTGAGTTTAACTTTTAGTATTTTTTGCTGGATTATTAATTTCCTCTACCCACCCCACCAAAAAATATTTTTGATGGGTGAATGTACATAAGGTGAATAGAAAAGACTGACATAGCAAGTGTTCTGCCGATGGTGTTGGTTAAGGGGCCAACATTTTTTTGCATTGATTTCAGAATAGACAGCTGGACAAAAAGTAGAGGATCTGGCTCTCCATGAGATATTTTAGTAATATGAAGTCATTAATTTTATATCACCTAAATCTTATCCTATCTGAATGCTTGTCTCAGTTTAGCTGGTATGTATTTCATTTTTGCAATTATTCTTTGGTTTATTCATCAAAAGAACAAAGAGTGAAATAACCTAAACCTTATCAGTAAAATAAGTGGTACTATTTATTTATCAAATCATTTTAAGCATTAAAATGCATTCATTTTTATGCTCGTGTTCATTAGCAATATCTTTTTCCCCCTTTTGCCCCCATCCCCTTTAATTATTTTAATGGGTTCATCTCTAATGTGAAGATCATTTTATCTTTCTTAATGCTACTTACCTTAATTAATCTAGATTTTCTGTTTCTCTCTTAAATATGAAATGGACAGCAAAAATGGAGATTTAATCAGCACATTTTCGAGAGAACATTGAAGTTATGCCCTAAGCAAGCATTTCAACACAATGACATGCCATTGTCTTTTGGAGAATTTAAATATCACTATAGTTAAAAGCAGGACTCAATTCCAGAAGCATATTTTTAGAGTGGACATTATTCATAATATCTAATATAATCCATTTCTACACTATTGATTTCAGATAAGCAGTTTCAAAAAATTCTGAGGGTTCAATTCACTGTTTCACAACCCAGTTCTTTAAACACATTTCTCCAAATAACTTCCTCAATTATGATAGAAATGTTTAGGTTACCAAAACCCATCTATATGTATTTCTATGTTTATGTATTTGTCTGTCATCAGTTTTATATGTCTGCCTATTATCCAAATCCATAGAAGACTTGTCCTACATCATGCTTATGTATTCCACATGCTTACATCATCCACATAAAATCTGCGTCTATATTCACATTCGTAAAACACCTGCAGATATTCACTATGTGCATATCACTTTAGAATTTTCAAGGAAACCTACTCTCGTTATCTTATTTAGTTCTTAGGACAGATATTGAAAAGGTTAACTGTGTTCAGTTCAGAGGCATGGAAACATTGTTTTATAGAAAATTAACATCTTATAATAATATTTATAATAAATAGAGCTCTGATTTTTAAATCAAACTCAAAACATTTTGGTATTAAAAGAATTTTTATTGTCTACCATTATTCATAAAAGATTTCAACACTGGAGATTGCTTTGCAAAATTATGTTGTAAATTACATAGGAAAGAAAGTTCTCCACGATTTCACATTGAAACATGAATATATGTCAGTATAGAATGTTAGGATATAGTTAAGTGGTGATGGAGATTGGCTCCACAGTTTAGAAGGGGGAAAAGGTTGGTAGGCAAAAATGTGGGCAGATTTTCTATCTCCATGATTGTCAGAACTTTTTCATTCTTTACAAATATTACTACCCTTCATCTGAGCTTTCAACTTACTCTGCTTCTGAATTTTGAGAAAATTGAAGTGCCTTCATGGAAACTTTAATATTTTGCAACACCCTGCTAAAAATACATCAACCTAGATTGATTGCCTTCACATTCAAGTTCTCAGGTAACTGGTTTTAATCTCCTCTCTGTCCTGTTAATAATTATGAAATGTAAATTTTTAAGTTCCCTGTCAACTGTATCATAACACAAATAGAAATGTTCACAAAAGATACATGAGAACTTTGAGAATACCATAAACACAAACACGTGCAATTGCCAGATGATGAACTGGAACACTACTAGCATACCAGAACACTTCCCAATCCCGAATCACACTGCCTGTCCCAAAGGCAGCTACTATCCTAAATCCTACCACTCCAATGTAGCAACAGGCAAAACACTCCAGTGTAGTGCTATCCAAGCAAGAAGAAGCTGTTCTGTATTATCTTCATTTTATTCTATAGCTCCCTGACATTGGTTTCTGTGTGGTGTGTGAAATAGTGGTCGGCTGTAAATGATGGAATAGTAAATTGTTACAAAATACATGGACACAGACTAACAAGAGGACATCATCATTTTTTAAAGGAATAACAAATAAGTATATGAAAAAGGTAAGCTTTGATTTCGATCATGATGTCTCCAGAAATAGTTGGCAGCAAATATCAAGAAACTACCAAGGGACTAGCGATGGTGAGAAGAAGTTACCCTCACTGTTATGTGCAATAGGAGGGAGAAGTATTACGAACTGACAAAATCTATATTTGTGAGGTAACGCTCTCCAGAAGTGAGTTGTGTCTGTGAGGAGAAGAACACCACCAATGCCCAAACAGCAGCCTGGCAGAGAGAGCGTGGGGGAGATGAAAATTTTGCCAGTGCTTCTTTTTTGCTGGGAACAAGATGTGACACTTGAAACCCCTCTAGAGATCAGTTTCCTGGGAAGAGAGTATAGCAGAGATGGTCACAGAACAAATTCAAAGAGCTGAATAACCATCACAGGTTGTAAAGGAACCACAAACAAAAAATTAAAAATAACAGAAAGCTTTGCATATGGAAAAAATGAATAAGAATTCTTGAATGAATATCAACAAAATGAATTGATTGAAATATCTGGTCTATTAAACAAAACCAAAATAAGAGTGGAAAAATATGTGAGGGAATCCAGACAATGAAGGAAGACTGCAGAAGAAGACTGCAGAAGAGCTTAAGTTAAGAAATGTAGCATTTGGTAGTATTTGTGTACTTCAGAAATTCTGGTCTGCACGGACTATACTAAAAGAAGGCACAGCAGCAGAAATACTACAAATAATTTGAATGTGATTTTCCAGGCATAAGAAGATTACTGTTGCCAACGATATTGGCTATAGAGGTGAAAACTGTCAATTGAAAATAAATTGTGGAGGACAAAACTAATTGGCATATTTAAGGTTTTAATGTGGTGAGCAAGGAAAGAGAAACAAACAGAAAACATGGAGTAAAATTGATGAGCTTACTTTTTGGATAAGCTCTCTATGAAATTTATTATAAATAAATGTTAATGGAAGGTTAAAGACTGAACCTACTCCTATGCTTACAAGTATGAAATATTAGCCAGGCAAGGTGGTGGGCGCCTGTAGTCCCAGCTACTCGGGAGGCTGAGGCAGGAGAATGGTGGGAACCCGGGAGGTGGAGCTTGCAGTGAGCTGAGATCCGGCCACTGCACTCCAGCCTGGGCAACAGAGCGAGACTCCATCTCAAAAAAAAAAAAAAAAAAAAGTGTATGAAATATTGAAAGTTCACTGAGATAAGAAAGTCATCAACATTATCAAATAGAAGAAGATTTTTAAAAAGCGGGGAACTGTATAGTTTTAAGAGTGCAATACTTGGTGACTCATTTATTCGTATTTATTAATACATTCATAAATTAAAATAGACTGGGCACAGTGGCTCACACCTGTAATCCTAGCACTTTGGGAGGCCGAGGCTGGAGGATCACTTGAGTCCAGGAGGTTGAGGGTGCAGTGAGCTGTGATTTCACCATTCCACTCCAGGCTGAGCAACAGAGTGAGTCTGTCTCAGAAATAAATTGATTAATTAAAATAATTTTATTAATTCACTCTAGTTGAAAATTGTTTTTACTAGTTTAGCCCCTTCTGTTCTGGTGCCCACATATAATGGTGGGAGGACAGATAAATAAAATAGGTAAATAAACAAACAATTTGAAATATAATTTTAGAGAGAATCTCAATTGTGTTTTTTATTAAACCTACTAAAGTGCTGATCTATGAAAATTTTCTTTACTTAAAAGGAATCTATATAATTTTATTTGCAAGTTTGCCATTTTCAGTAATTATTCTTATATTTACTTTTGTTTTTTAGTGATATAAAGTTAGAAATATGTTTATATTATAAAACTTCATAGTTGATGTATATTTAGAAGTATTTTTTTCTTTTTTAGGACCTTAGCAGCATTTTTTTTTTTTCTTTCCAAATTTATTTTAGGTTCAAGAGGTACATGTGCAATTTTTTACATGGGCAAATTGCATGTTGTGGGGCTTTGGTGTACTGGACATGTTGCCACTTGGGTAATCAGCATAACACTCAATAGGTAGTTTTTCTATCCTGACCCTTCTCCCAACCCCCACCATGTAATAGGCTCCAATATCTATTGTTTCCTTTTTTGTGTCCTTGTGTACTCAATGTTTGGCTCCCACTTATAAGTGAGAACATGTGCAATTTGGTTTTCTGTTCTTATGTTATTTCACTTAGGATAATGACCACCAGCTCCAAACACGTTGCTGCAAGAGACATTATCTCATTTGTTTTTCAATAACTGTGTGGTATTCAATGGTGTATATGTACCACATTTTCTTTATCCTTTAATTTATTACTGGCTATAGAGAAGGCATAAATATAGGGACTTAAAAGGACATATTAAGAAAAAAAAATTCATCTGATTATTCCTAGGAAAGGCTCAAAGAGTGAGAAAAAGACAAATGTAAGAACCTGGATCCAAGAGTCCTGGCTAGCAGTCAAGATAGGGATGGTGGAGCATTAACACATGTAAGAAACACTGAGACTATGTTGAAAGAATTCTCATCTTATTTTATAGAAAATCTGTATTCTTTACTATATCTAATGCAGTATGTGTAACCTCCCAGATATGTTCTCTTAGTTCAAGCTTTACAGAGCCCTGCGTCTTTCATAGATTGCAATTTGGTGCTATAGTTTTGTCTCATTCGCTTTCTCTTGCTCTCTCTCTCTCTCTCCTCTCCTGCTCGCTTTCTCTTCTATCTAAAAAAGTTCAAAATAAATTTATGAGCTATTACATGGAACAACTGGGACCTTGTTACATTGTAAGTGACAACATAATTCAATGTAATAATTATGAAACAAATTTTTGACAAAACCTAAAAAAAAAGTACACTTCATGAACCAGCTAGCCTGCTTATATATTTGTATATCATGAAAAAAAAAATGGAAATACTTATGTCTAGCAACGAACATAAATGAAAATATTCTTAGCAGATGATCTTAACAGGCAAAACCTGGAAACAATCTGAGATCCATTATTAGAATGATTAACTATGTTTTAATTGTTCTATTTTTCACGTTACTTTTTTTTTTTTTTACAAAGGAATACTACAAACAATAAAAGCAATGATGTACATAAAACTAAAGAAGAGGGATATATTCATTATATTTTATTTAAAGAAATCAGACGCAGAAGAATGTGTTCTGTATGATTCTATTTATGCGGAGTCAGACACAAGCAATCCTACTCCATGGTTATAACAGTCAAAAAAGTAATTATATTTGAGGAGACACTAACTGAGAAAGTAAATGAAGCAGCCATCCATGTTACTGGGAATATGCAATATCTTGATCTATTATTATATTTTATTATATCATATATAAATATATGTGGATATATTTGATACATATGTGTATATATTACACATACATAATCATCCATATATAATATGAATTCAATCTTATCCACTTTGTAAAAATCATTTACTGTACAATTATGTATAGTAAAATTCACAAATTCATCAATCTGTATAATCAAGATTTGTGAATTTTACTATATATAATATATACATTAAAAATCACAGTCTCAATCTTCAGAGCATTATGAGAAACTTGAAAGCTCTTTAGATCAGTCCACATATACAGCATGGTATCATAATAAAATGTTTTTCTGAAAGTTTGCTAAAAATTGATTTTGTATTTTGTCATTTTTGAAATATATTATTGACTAGACATATTCTGTTTTTTTCCTCAATTTATTTTTTTTTATTTTTTTTATTTTTTATTTATTTATTTATTTTTTTTTGAGGCGGAGTCTCACTGTGTCTCCCAGGCTGGAGTGCAGTGGCGCGATCTCGGCTCACTGCAAGCTCCGCCCCCCGGGTTCACGCCATTCTCCCGCCTCAGCCTCCCAAGTAGCTGGGACTACAGGCGCCCGCTACCGCGCCCGGCTAGTTTTTTGTATTTTTAGTAGAGACGGGGTTTCACCATGTTAGCCAGGATAGTCTCGATCTCCTGACCTTGTGATCCACTCGCCTCGGCCTCCCAAAGTGCTGGGATTACAGGCTTGAGCCACCGCGCCCGGCCCTTAATTTATTTTAAAGATGTTCTCTCATTGTCTTCCTACTTTCATTGTTTCTGAAAAGAAATCTGCTATCTTCTTTTATACACAACATTTCTTTATTCTATAGCTGCTTTTAGGATTTTCTCTTTAATCAGTGATTTATGGTAATTTTATTATGATAGAATGTGAATTAAGGTCATTTAATTCATATTTCTTATGCTTAACGTTGTGGAGATTCTTAGATCTGTGGACTTATAATTTTAATCAAATTTGAAAAAAAATAACTTAGGTATGATTCCCCTACCCCCACCTCCCCCGCACACCCTTTTGTTTTTTTGCCCTTTACACTCTTTTAGGTACTCAGATACATAAGTGTGTTAGGCTTCTTGGCATTGTTTCGCAAATCATTGGAACGCTATTAAAGTTCTTTGTGAAGAGCGTGTTTTTTTTTTCTTTTTTTTTCTTTTTTTTTTTTTTTTTTCTCTCTGAGTTTCGTTCTGGGTAATTTCTATTATATCTCGAAGTTCACAAGCTTTTCTTTAGGAATGTTTAATTTATTGTAAATCTTATCCAGTGTTTCCAGACATTACAACTTTTATCTCTAAAATATGATTTGAGACATATTTTATACCTTCTGTTTCTGTACTTAACATGTTCGACCTTTCCTCTAGCTTTATCAGTATATGAAATTCAGTTATAGTAACAATCTTACTGTACTTATGTGCTAATTTTAACACTAGTGTCAGTTCTGGATTGGTTTCAAATGATTGCTTTTTCTCCTCATTATGGATATGTGTTTTTTGGCTTCCTGGTAGTTTTTTACTGAATCTTATTATTTTAAATTTTATAGTAGTGAATACTAAATAATTTATTTATTCTTCTGTTCTTGAGTTTTGTTCTGATTTAGCTAAGAAAACATGAAAAGAGTTTGATGTTTTTAAATCTGGGTTTAAGTTTTGTAAACAAGATCAGGCAGTATTTGTTCTAGACTTAACTATTCCCTACTAGTAAGGCAAGATATTTCTGAATATTGTGCCTCTGAATTAGGTTTCCAGTGTGGTTGGTGGTAACAGGCACTATTCCCATTCCCGTGTAATCACAGGATACAGTTTATATCAACATCATTTTATATCAGTAGCTCTCTAGCGGTCTGAGGTTCTCTCCCTTCATGAGTACTCTGCCCTGTGATTCCTATGCACCCTGAACTCAGATTCTCAATTCTGTCTCCTCATCTCAGGGAATCCAGCCAGTTCTGCTTGAGTTTCCCATTCTTGCACCTTGACTTGAAACTCTTTCATGGATGTTAGGTTGGACAATCATATAGCTCATTTGTTTTCTGACATCTCAATGATAACTAATAATCATTATTCGATGTCCATGAAATTGTTGTTTTATGTATTTTGCTGTTTTTTTTTTTTTTTTTTTTTTTTTTTTTTTGGGCGGAGTCTCACTCTGTCGCCCAGGCTGGAGTGCAGTGGCTGGATCTCAGCTCACTGCAAGCTCCGCCTCCCGGGTTCACGCCATTCTCCTGCCTCAGCCTCCCGAGTATCTGGGACTACAGGCGCCCGCCACCTCGCCCGGCTAGTTTTTTGTATTTTTTTTTGGTAGAGAGGGGGTTTCACCGTGTTAGCAAGGATGATCTCAATCTCCTGACCTTGTAATCCACCCGTCTTGGCCTTCCAAAGCGCTGGGATTACAGGCTTGAGCCACCACGCCCGGCCTTTGCTGATTTTTTAAACTGTATCAAGATTAAATCTAGAAACAGAAGTCAATGTATAATGTTGGTGATGAAGATTACCACAAAAATATGTTACTCAAGACAGATATTTTAAAATTGTTACCCGAAATAGTTCTAGAAGTTAATTTGTCAAATACTGATTTTATAAATAATAAAGTTTATATAAAATATTTACTGAGTTGAGTACATTGATTTTATTCTAGAGTTGGATTAAGGACTCCTACTTTGGGTTCACAGTTGTTTGTGTGGTTTTTTTTTTTTTTTTTTTTTTTTTTTTTTGTCTTTTTAAATGTTTGTTTTGGTTTTGTTATAGCTATGGTTCATTATCTCTTCAGTTTGGACAATTTTGTTTTGGTTTAGGTTTTGTTTGTGCTTTTTTGTTTGTTTGTTTTTGCATCTGTGTCTCACTATTTCTTCAATTTCAACAATTCTCCAGCATGATCTCCTAAACTCTTGCGTTCAATCTGTTTGCTTTCCTTACCTTCTAATAATGACATACAAATGTGCTTGATCTTTTTGCTCTATTCCTTCTATATCTCTTTCCCCTCTTTGGAATTATCTACAGTTTTGTTTCTCTCTAATGCTTTCAGTAAAATTCCTTCTTACCAATCATCTAGATTGCCTATGCTCTCTTTGTTGTATCTCATATGCTACTAAATTCTGTAATTGAGTTTTAATTATAGGTATAATATTTTGTAGTTACAGAATATCTATTTATTTTATAAAACTGTTATTTGACATTCTAATAGAGCAATGTTTGTTTTCTGAAATTCCAAACAATTGTTAAATAATTAGAGTTTTTAAAACAAGATACAGTCTCAGTTATCTGAAGATAACACAGTAAAAACTGGTTGTAGTTGGAAGCATGTATAAAATTATAATAAAAATTACTTCAAAAGTCACTTTGCTCAGTATAGCTATATCAAATATTTTACCAAAGTAGTTCAAAAGTTATGTATAAAATGCTTTTACCGTAAATTAGGAAAAAAAAATGTAATACGTGGTGTATTAGCTCTCTCTGGCTACTATCAGAAATTACCACAGACTTGACTTAAAAAATAATTTTATTATCTTACAGAGAAGATGGAAATCCAAAATCAATTTTACTAGACTGAATTCAATGTTAGTAACGCTAGTTCCTTCTGAAGGCTATGAGAGGAGAATCAATTTCCTTTTTTTTTTCAGAAAAATAAAATGTGGGTACGTATAATTTTGTCTGTGATCCGTTTTGTGATATTCAATGTGCATCACTCCAAACTGCTGCTTCTGTAATCACCTTGGTTTCTCCTAAATGTGGCTTATCTTCTGTTGTTATAATGATTGCTGCAATTACATCGGGGCAAAATGTATAATCAAGGAAAGTCTCCTTATTAAAAATCCCTGACTAATTTTATTTGCAAAGTAGTCTCTTTTGTAATATGAGGTAACATTTACAGGTTCTGAGGATTATATTTCAGACGTACTTGAGGCTATATTTAGAATATACTTGTGGACATATAGGCTATTATTTAGCCTATAGTGCATGTCTTGGTAATCTGGGTATAGTGATCTTATACTAGAGTTATAGTTGGAATAGCAACTTATATTTATTATATAATATAATTTATTTCAAATATAAGTTGCTACTCCAGCTACAACTCTAATATAGTATACTAGATCTAGAACTATATATTTCAGTTCATATACATGTGTGTGTGTATGTATGTGTGTGTGTGTGTGTGCATATATATATATATATATATATATATATGCATGCCAATATTCACAAATACAAATTACTTTGGATTACTTTAAATTATTTTATGTTTTCCTATATACACTATTTTTTTCTTACTGGTTTTGCTATTTGTATCCTAGTCTTACTGAAATAGCCTGTATTTCTTTAAAAGTAGTACTGTATTTATTTATGGATCCTGGCTTACAGAGTCAGCTTTAGAGTAATCTCCTCATAACTCTTGTCTAACTCAGTAAACATGGTGTAGAATAGAGTCAAATAGGTGAAAACTTACTCAAGAAAGATTTTTAAGAAATTTAAATTTGAAGCATGGGGCTTTGGCTATACCAACTTCTTGACACCAAAATTGCTCTTCAAACAGTCCTAACTTTTGTAAGTGTTAAGAGCAATGTATATATTTCAGATTATTTCATACTGATTTTGAAAGAGGAAAATGCTAAATACTAGATGCAGATGAATGACTTGATTATAAAGACAAAGAGATGTATTATTATTAAGAATAGCCTCAGAACAACATGAATTCATTCTCCATCCCGCAGAGCAAACATATTAAACAGATTTTTAAAAAATAAAGTGACATAATACATAAATCATTACAAATTAGCATAATGGTTAAGGAAAGGAAAGTCACTATCTCTAACAAGTGAACAAAATACTGTATAAAATGAAGAGAGGTCTGTTCTTACGTTCAGCTTTTACAGAAGGACATCATTAAAACAGCAAAGCATTTTATTGCACATAGGTTTGTAATATAATGAAAAGGCAAAAATAATGGATAATAAATTATATATAAAAATAAACTAATATTCTGAAACTCTTTTCAGTATCTTGGCAATGTATTCAATACAAAATATTTAAATCACCAACCTATTTATTCTCATTCCTTATTTTTAAATATCAGGTTTATGCAAATACCCAGAGTAGTGTTGTGAGTTGAGAATTAGGTTCAGGAATGACCAAAAGGAAACTTCAGTATCTATCAGCCATAGCAGCTAATCTACAAACTATAAATTCTTTTAAGGGAATATGGTTTAAGGTTGTGTCGATTAAGACAGTAGAAGCAAAGTAAAAATGAATCTCTAAATTTGCAAACTATGGCCTTGAGTTAAGAAGGAGAAGGAGGAGGAAGAAGAGGAGAGGGAGAAGAGGAAGAATGAGGAGTAGAGGAAGTAGAAGAAAAATATGAAGACAAAGACAAAGAGAAGGAAGAGGAAAAAGAGAGAGGAAGGGAGAGGGGAAGAGAAAGAGGAGAAGAAAGAATTTGTAAAGGTTTTGGCTTGAAGTGATATTTCCCCCTGAGTCAGTAGGTGTTATCATCAGGTCTAAATCAGAGTCAACCTGTTATTTAATGAATTACATAGAAGGCTGAATTAGTGTTTTGATCAGAATTTTTTTCTTCTGTGGCAGTAATTTTTGTAAGATTACTAAATCCTAAATATGTTTTAATAAGTACTTTGCTTCCTCCTCTGAAAGCAGACTTGGCTTCCTAAGAACTCAGGAAGCTGTTGGTATACATGTATTTTCATGTATTGGGAAAAGTGATGGTAATAAGATGCCCTGAGTTTTCCCTTTGTTCTATAACTTCTCTTGAATCAGGTCAGGCACTTATGTAATACTTTCAGGCTGACCCATTCTTTCCCTATTATTCTTCTTCCACAATTCCTGCCATAATAGTCTAGAATGAAAAGTGGAAGGTACTTTGGGTAGTTTCTCAATTAAGGTGTAAAAACATAAATCTCATCTATAATTGTAAAGATAAAAATATTAAAGATAAAAATATTAAAAATCAAAAGAAGTATAAAATTATAAAAACTGTTTAAACAGTTTTAACATTTTCTACTAATATTCAGAACTAGATTTAAATTAGATTACCCTTTGTAGTTGGTTCAGATAATTATAAGCACTTTTAAAGTATTTGTTTATAATGATCTTCATTCATTATTTTAAAAGGGGTTATTTTTAATAATAAGATAAATATATGGATGTACTCTTAAACATGGATATACTCTTTCAGGGAAGTCCAGTTGGACTACTAGCATTAAAATTCCAGTCAAATCACTGAGAAATTGTGTAACCTTGTGCTATTTACTTACCTTCTCTAAACTAAAACTATTCCTTCCATATAATAAATATAACGGTACAATTTCACAATGTTATTATGCAGATTATATGAGATAATCTATACAATTTTCTTGTTGCTTAGTATAATATTGATTGCTTTTCAATATGTATTACCAGGGAAATTTAAAAGTATACCTTTTGATTAGTTTTTAAGCCTTTAAAATCAATTGAAACTACCTTTACCTCTTTCCATTAAACAAATTCAGGAAGCATAGCAAGTGATTAATTCAATAAACATTTATTGTAATAAAAAAACTCATTCACTTGACATTCTTAATAGACATAGGTAATGAAAATTTAATACAAATATGTAAAATATCTATGCAAATATAACAATAATCATTGTATTATTGACACATTTTTCTGAACTATTTGAAAAGTCTGCATGTATTCTATCATTGCAGTATTATAAAAACAAAACTGTAAATATAGGTTAATATGTAATTAATTTAATAAAGTATGTAACAATATGTAATGCTTTTTTATATAAAGCAGTAAATAATTTTATTAGATAATTTATTAATTTATTTCAGCTCATTAGGTAAAAGTAATGAAATAAAAGATATGGCCGGGCGTGGTGGCTCAAGCCTGTAATCCCAGCACTTTGGGAGGCCGAGATGGGCGGATCACGAGGTCAGGAGATCGAGACCATCCTGGCTAACACGGTGAAACCCCATCTCTACTAAAAAATACAAAAACTAGCCAGGCAAGGTGGTGGGCGCCTGTAGTCCCAGCTGCTCGGGAGGCTGAGGCAGGAGAATGGCGTAAACCCGGGAGGCGGAGCTTGCAGTGAGCTGAGATGCGGCCACTGCACTCCAGCCTGGGCCACAGAGCCAAACTCTATCTCAAAAAAAAAAAAAAAAAAAAAAAAAAAAAAAAAAAAAAAAAAAAAAAAGAAATGAAGGATATGCTCAGAAAACAAAACTGGAAAATTACATTGTCATTTTCCTCAGATTCTGATTGAACTGAAATATGAAATAAGTATTTGGCTCTACTGAGCAGTTATTTTTTACCATCTTTCAATGAAACATATACATAAAAGTAAATTCCCTAGAGCTAGTGATGAGTTCCTGCACACTTTTCACTATATTAAAAAGGGTACTGTAAAGGAAAGACATTGCATCAGAGAAATGACTACAAAACAAAACAGGAAAAAAGCATATTCCTTATATGTCGTCACAACGGATACACTTAAATTCAGGTTAAACTAAACAACTGTAAAAATGTAAATTTATTAAATTTCTTTAGGCATTAATTACCTGAGTTAAAATGTCAACGTCATAGAATGAGTCAAAAGAAACAGACATCTAGTGGTTTCTGGTAGTTTTCCAGTGGAATACCACTAATTTCAATTTTTCCCTCTCTTTTTAAAAATTCAAATTATAATTTTATATGTGGAAGTATGTGTGTAGCTTTGGTATAAGGGTATATTGCATGATGCTGTGGTTTGGTCTCCTATTGACCCCATCATTCAGATAGTGAACATAATACCCAATAGGAAGTTTTTCATCTCTTCCCTTTCTCCCACCTACCTGCTTTGGGAGTCCCCAGTGTCTATTCTTCTCATCTTTTTGTCCATGAGTACCCAATTTTAAGTTCCCACTTATAAGTGAGAACATATTGGTATTTGGTTTTCTGTTCCTGCATTAATTATCTTGAAATAATGGCTTCTAGATGCATTCTAGTTACTGCAAAGGACATGATTTTTCATGTCCTTGGTTAGCTGTATTACTACTTTTGTTTCTTTTTATTTTTTGTAATTATTGAAAATGAAATTGCATTCTGGATTTGGCTCTTGGCTTACATGTTACTAATGAATAGAAATAATAATAAATTTTGTACATTGATTTTGTATCCCAAAACTTTACTAAAGTAATTTATCAGGTCTAGAATTCTATTGGCAGATCCCTTAGGGTTTTCTAGGTATAGAATAATATTGTCAGCAAAGAGAGATAATTTAACTTCCTCTTTTCCTACTTGAATGCCTTTTATTTCTTTCTCTTGCCTGATTGTTCTGGCTAAGGCTTCCAGTACTACGTTAAATTGGAGTGGTGAGAGAGTACATCCTTGTCTCGTTCTAGTTTTCTTTCTTTCTTTCTTTCTTTTTTTTTGAGACAAAGTCTCGCTCTTGTCGCCCAGGCTGGAGTGCAGTGGCGTGATCTCGGCTCACTGCTACCTCCACCTCCTGGGTTCAAGCGATTCTCCTGCCTCAGCCTACCCAGTAGCTGGGATTACAGGCAGCCGCCACTACACCCAGCTAATCTTTTGTATTTTTAGTAGAGACGGGGTTTCGCCATGTTGGCCAGGCTGGTCTAGAACCCCTTACCTGAGGTGATCTGCCCACCTCTGCATCCCAAAGTGCTGGAATTACAGGCATGAGCCACCACGCCTGGTCAATTTTATGTATTTATTTATTTTAACAGTGAAATAGTATTCCATTGCGAATATATACCACCATTTTGTTGTTGTTACTTGGTTGCTGGGTTGGTATGGTCTCGAATTCCTGACCTCAGGTGATCCGCCTACCTCAGCCTCCCAAAGTGCTGGGATTACAGGCATGAGCCACCACGCCCGTCCAATCTTGTTCCAGTTTTCAAGGGGAAATACTTCCAGCATTTTCTCAGTTAGTAAGATTTTCTTTTGTGGGATTGCCATTATCTGACACTAAGTATTTTGATGTATGATCCTTGATGCCTACTTTGTTAAGGATTTTTATCATGAAGGAATGTTGGATTTTGTTGACTTTTTTTTCTGCATCTATTAAGATGATCATGAGGTTTTTGCTTGTAATTCTGTTGATTTGGTGAATTACATTTATTGATTTGCATGTGTCGAACTAGCCTTGTATTCTAAAAATAAAGCCTACTTGATTGTGATTAAAATAACTTTTTGATATGTGGCTGACATTAGTTTGCAAGGTTTTTTTGTTTGTTTGTTTTTTGTTTTTGTTTTTGTTTGTTTGTTTTTTGAGGATTTTTGTATCTATCTGCATCAGTGATATTTGGTCTATAGTTTTTTGTTTTTCTTTTTTCCATTGTGTCTTTGACAGATTTTGATATCAGGATGATGCTGGCTTCATATAATGACTTATGGAGGAGGCCCTCTGCAATTTTTTGGAATATAATCAGTAAGATTAGTACCAGCTCATCTCTGTATATTATTTAGAATTGAACTGTGAATTTGTCTGGTCTAAACCTATTTTGGTTGGTAGTTTTTTTTTTTTTTTTAATTACTAATTCAATTTTGTAACTTATTATTTTTCTGTTCAGAGTTTTATTTTTCCCCTGATTCAATCTTGAGTTATTATGTCTTTCCAGGAATTTATCCATTTTCTCTAAATTTTCTAGTTTGTGTGCATAGAGATGTTCATATGGTCTCTGAAGTTCTTTTGTATTTCTTTGGGAATTGTTGTAATGTCCACTTGTTCATTTCTGATTATAATTATTTGTATCTTCTTTCTTTTTTTCTTTTTTTTTTTTTTTTTTTTTTTTTGAGACGGAGTCTGGCGCTGTTGCCCAAGCTGGAGTGCAGTGGCGCGATCTCGGCTCACTGCAAGCTCCGCCTCCCGGGTTCACGCCATTCTCCTGCCTCAGCCTCCTGAGTAGCTGGGACTACAGGCGCCCACCACCGCGCCCGGCTAATTTTTTGTATTTTTAGTAGAGACGGGGTTTCACTGTGGTCTCGATCTCCTGACCTTGTGATCCGCCCGCCTCGGCCTCCCAAAGTGCTGGGATTACAGGCCTGAGCCACCGCGCCCGGCCTCTTTTTTTCTTAATCTAGCTAATAGTGTATATATTTTGTTTGTCTTTTCAAAAAGAAAACCAAAATTTTTGTTTTGTTGATTCTTTGTCTGTTTCTGGGGGGTCTCAACTTCATTGTTCAGCTCTGATTTTAGTTATTCATTTTATTCTGCTAGCATTGGTATTAGTTTGTTCTTCTTTTTCCAGTTCCTTTAGGTTTGATATTAGCTTGTTGAATTGAGAGCTTCTAACTGCTTCATGTAGGCATTTAGCACTATAAATTTTTAACACTACTTTAGCCATATCCCAGAGGTATTGACATGTGTCTTTATTTTGATTTGTTTCAAATATTTTTTTTTAATTTCTACATTAATTTTATTGTTTATCCGTAAGTCATTCAGGAGCAAGTTGTTTGATTTCCATGTAATTTTGTAGTTTTGAAAGTTCCTCTTGATATTGATTTATATTTTTATTCCACTATTGTCTGAACATATGCCTGGTATGGTTTTGATTTAAAAAAAAAAAAATCGAGACTTGCTTCATGAGTACATATGTGATTAATCTTAAAGTATGTTCCATGTGCAGATGAGAAGAATGTATATTCTGTAGTTGTTGGGTGGAGTATTCTGTCGATCACTATTGGGTCTCATTGGTCAAAGATTGAATTTAAGTCCAGAATTTTGTTTTAATTTTCCGCCTTCATGATCTGTGTAATCCTGTGTGTGTGTGTGTGTGTGTGTGTGTGTGTGTGTGTGGTGGGGTGGAGGGGGCTTGAAGTCCCCCACTATTATTGTGTGGCTGTAGAAATCTTTTATGAGTTTGGATCCTCCAATGTTGTATTCATATATATTTAGGATAGTTGAGTCTTCTTGTTGAATTGAACCTTTTATCATTATTTAATGCCCTTCCTTGTCCTTTTTCTTTTGATATTGCTAGTTTAAAGGCTGTATTATTTGATACAAGAATAGTGATGCCTACTCATTTTTGTTTTCCATTTGTGTGATAGACCTTCATCCTTTTACTTTGAACCTATACATGTAATTACATGTGAGATGGGTCTTCTAAAGACAAAAGAAGGATGGGTCTTATTTTCTTACCCAATTTGCCACTGTGTATCTTTTAAATGGAATGCTTAAACCGTTTATACTCAAGGTTACTATTGATATGTTTATTTTTGTTCATCTTGTAGTGATGTTACCTGGTTGCTTTGTATTGTCAGTTGTGTACTTGCTTTACCGAATCTTTGGGCTATGTACTTACGTGTGTTTTTGTGGTAGCAGATATCATTGTTTTCTTTCCATGTTTAGAACTCCCTTAAGCATCTCTTGCATGGCCATTCTGGTGGTTACAAATTCCTTTAATGATTGCTTGTCTGGGAAATGTTTAATTTCTCTTTTAGTTATGAAGTTTAGTTGGTGGGATGTGACATTCTTGGTTGGACTTTCTTTTCTTTAAAAGTGCTAAAATTAGGCCTCCAATCTCTTCTGGCTTGGGAGGTTTCTGCTGAGAAGTCTGTTATTAGTCTTATTTTATTCCCTTTGTAGGTGATACAACCGTTTTCTCTAGCTGTCTTTAAGATTTTCCTTTCATGTTGACCTTGGAAAGTCTGATGATTATGCCTTGGATGATTGTCTTGTCTTGTGTGGTATCTCTCAGGAGTTCTCTGAATTTCTGGAATCTGTATGTTGACTTCTTTAGTGAGATTGGGAACATTTTCATGGGATGTATCCTCGGAAATATTTTTCAAATTGCTAACTCTCCCTTCTTCTCTCTCAGGAAACCCAGTGAGTTGTAGATTTGGTTGCTTCATATAATTATATATTTCTCAGATGCTTTGTTCATTTTTACATTTTTTTTCTTTTATCTTTTCTTTTCTTTTCTTTTTTTCCTGACTAGGTTGATTTGAAGAACTGGATTTGTGCTCTGAAATTTTTTTCCCTCTGATTGGTCTAGTCTGTTGTCAAAGCTTCCAAATGTATTTAAAAATTATTTCAGTCAAGTTTTCAATTCCAGAGTTTCAATTTGGTTCTTTCTTAATATAGCTGTGTTGTCTTTCAAATCTTGAATCATTTTCTCGGCTTCATAGGATTGATTTTCAACTTCATCTTGGATCTCATTGAGCTTCCTCATCATACAAATTCTAAATTCTATGTCTGCCATGTCAAACATTTCTAACTGGTTATGATCCGTTTCCAGAGAGCTAGTGTGATCTTTTGGAGGGTGAGGAAGGATTCTGATTTTTTCAGTTGCCAGCATTCTTGCTCTGACTCCTTCTCATCTAAGTGAGCCTAACACTTCTTCTTTTGTTTGAATTTGCTGTTGTTTGGATGGGTTTCTTTTTTTATTATTATTCTTTCTTCCCTTGAGAGTTTGACTGTGGTTTATGTTCTGGGTAACTTCTTAGTGCTTCCAGAAGGCTAAGGCTCTGTTCTGGTTCCTTGGTTGTAGGTAGGTTCCTGTAGTGGGTTTAACAGGTATTGCATGTTGAAATAATATATTTTTGTTGAATGGTGTAACTCAGCTATAGTCCCATAGATGGCACTTAAAAAAAAGGGCTGGCATATTGCTTCTTATTCAGCTTCATTTGCCTCTTTTTGTGTTTCAGTACATTTGAAGCAGTGCAGTGGAAAGGGAAGGTAGAGGGTAAGAGACGACTCCTTCTCCAAATGCATTTTGGGCCTCAGTGGTGTCTCCTTTAATTGCTGGTTTCGTGCCCATATTTCCCTTTCCCCAAGGGGTCTTTGGTGGGCTGTGATCCCTCCTTCCTTATGGGTGGTGCATGCTAAAAGTTTGGTCACCCGTAGACCTGTGACTTCTTGAGGACTTACTGGTCCTCTCTGTTTGCTATAGTCAGAGTGGGTTATGGGGTATGTCTGCAATTGGTCTGGTGATGCAGTGGGTCAAGGGTGGAGGATCCTCCAGCAGAGCAATGGCACCATAGGTGTGCAAACAGTATGGTGCCTACAGTCCAGGGTTCTCGGTCTAGCAGACAGTTGTAGGGCCTGCTCATTTCATGGTTGTTCAACCTAGTGGTTCTCCCTCCAGCATACACTCTGGGATTAGGCATGGCAAGCTGGGTTTGTTCCAGTCGTTCTGCACTCAGATAACTGAGCCATGAGGCTCCTTGGGGAAGAAACTGTGGCTGTCCATCAGGCCATACCCTTTCAAGTTCAGTGTTGCAGAGGGAGGGATGCCCAGGTTCCATGCTGGTCCACAAACCACTCCACTCTTCTATCTGTTTTGAGTGTTGGTGATCCTCTCCCGCTTGAACTCTGGCCACAAGTCTCAGTTCGATATCCCTGGGTGGTGTGCTTAAATTCTGAGAAGTTAGGACTGAGCCCATTGTTTGTCCACTGGCCTCATGGGGTCAAGCACCAGCTGTGCTTGGGGTGCAAACTATATCCAGGCCACCAGCAAAACAGTCAGGTGGCATGGTGGAGGCTGTGCTGTGGGCACACTTCTGCAGAAATGGCCAGACAAGTGATCTTCGGAGGGACTGTCAGGCAAGGATGCACATGGATCAGATGCAATTCAGTCCCATAGTAATGGTTACCCTGCTCTCTCCTGGCCTGGCTGAAAGCAGGTGCTGCAGCAAGATCAAGATCCTTGTGTGATGGCCACCAATGATTGTGTTTTGGTGCAGCTGCACAGTGCTGGGGAAATTTCTAGGATCCACATGGGTTCAAGTTATGTGTCTCCCTGATATATGGGTGGCTCCCCTGCCAGTCTGAAGGTCTATGGGGGTAGTGGGAACTCCTGTAGCTAAGATCCCAGAGACCTGCGGGAAAAGTGTGGTATCCTAGGATTCCTTCACTCACCCCTTTCTTAAGTGCAATTTAGGTTCGGAGGTCAGTCCTGGACCCCAAGCAAGCTTCCCAGCTTCCTCCCTCTTCAACCACAACATCTATATCACCTCTTCATCCACTTTCAGTGTTTTCCCAAAATACCTGATTTTCCTCTCTTCTCTAAAGATCTATGTTGACCATAAATTGATAGCAGTGAGTTGAGGTGTGTGTGTGCCTGTGTGCGTGTGTGTGTGAGTAAGGGAGGGGCTTCTTTTCATCTGAAAATTGAAATAGTTTAAAAAATAGATTTGAAATATCTTGTTTGATTTCAGTTTAATTCTTCCTGAAAATGTTCTACTTCTCACTATAGTTCTCTTTAAAAGGACACATTATGAATATTATAACACATATGCATTTTTCTTTGATCTAGAAAAGCTTTTTGTCATAAAAAGAACATGAGTGTTATTATTAGGTACAACAGTTGAAGAATGAACTAAGGAGCAGCTCTTGGTTTTTCATGTAATTCCATTTTAACTAACGGTGTTAGAATCAGAATATAAAACATAAGTAGGAAAACATGTGATATTTACTAATGACTAAGCTTTCCAACATCTCAAATCATTTTGAAATCAAAATATGAATCTCTCTGATGAATACTCCCAACTCAGCTCTGACAAAGATCTTAAAATAAAATACAGCTCTAACTATATGATTTCCTCATCATAACCCAGTTTCCCTGGGATAAACATCCTTCATACCAAATAGAATACAATAAGAAACATAAAAGAGACAGATATTTTGAAAATCTGTTTGAGAGAGTATTTCTAATGACCCAACACTATACTCTATACTACTTTTTATTTTTAAAGACAAAAATCTGCAGGCAGAAACGTAAGGAAGTGTCACTGTTATTAGATGACATACTGTGAATTATTAGTGCCCGGGTGCCTAAGTGTAACACAATGTGAAAAAGGAGAGAAAACATATGTTCAGCATGTTGGCAATAACAGATAATGTAGCACAACTGGCCAGAAGCCTAGATCTGTTAACAGCATTCTCTTGGTGACCATGAAATTAATAGTTGGAAATGTTGAGGGTAGCCTCAAAAGTGGTTATACTTTGTACATCAATATATTGAATAGAGTTGTCAAGGCAACACATAATGCTATATAGGATCAGAGAAAGCTGTTCATGAACTTGCAAGAGACAAACCAGGGGCTTCCATGTAGTGTGCTTTAGACTTTGTGGGGATCAAAGTGAATAATTTGTGCAGTTTCCATAGACATTTTTTAAGGTTGAAAATATTATTTGAAATGAAACAATTCTTATGATGCTATCATATATACACACACAGTATGTGCATAAATGAATATTAATTTTCTATCTAGTATTTTGTTTTATTTAGAAATCTAATAATCTAATACTGTTGACAAATCTAAAGGAACGGTATCTTTAAAAGTTAACAGTAATCATATTTCTTTGTTTTTAATTCTGTTTATGTGTTGAGTCACATTTATTTGTTGAACCTTTCTTGTATCCCAGGAATGAAGCCCACTTGATCATAGTGAATCATCATTTTAATGTGCTACTGTATTTGGTTTTCCAGCATTTTGTTGAAGATTTTGGCATCTATGTTCATGAGGGATATTGTCCTATAGTTTTTTTTTTTTTTCTTGTGTCTTTGTCAGAATTTGGTATCAGGATGATATTGGTTTCATAAGGCAAGAGTTGAAATACTGCCTATTAAGTACTATGCTCACTATTTGGATGATGGGTTAATTTAAGTCCAAACCTAAGCATCATGCAATATATCCATGTAATAAACCTTCACGTAAACCCTCTTGAATATAAAAATTTAAAAAGTCAATAACGTACATAATTAATCAAATTCTTCCTTTTTCTTTTCCTCCCTCCTTTTCTTACTTTATTTAATAAACCTTTATTGAGTTTTGTTTCAAGCTAGCTACTTGGTATAAAATGACACATGAGGCGTGTGTGTTAGTCTGTTTTTGTGTCACTAAGTGAATACCTGAGACTGGTTAATTTATGAATAAAAGGGTGTTACTTGTCTCATGGTTCTGCAGGCTATATAGGAAGCATATGTTATCATCTACGCAGCTTCTGGTGAGTCCTCAGGAAGCTTTCAATCATGGTGGAGGGCAAAGGAAAAGCCAGGATATCACTTAGTAAGAGCAGGAGCAAGAGAGATGAAGCAGGTGCCACAATCTTAAACTACTAGGTCTCACATGAACTAACAGTAGAACTCATTCATTACTATGGGGATGGCACCAAAATATTCATGAAAGATCACCAGGCCTCACCTCCAACATTGAATTACATTGCAACATGAAATTTGTAGGGGACAAATATCTAAACTATATCATCATGGCTTATAATACTGGGGAAATCACAGTCTAGTAAGGGAAGCAGGTATATACAGATAAGTTCAATAAAGTGTGCCATATTTGCTAAACACATTTTTATAGAGCACTTTCATTAATCGATTATAAATAGAAAGTTCCTGAAAAGAAAACCATCATTTGTAATATTTTTCTGTAATAACTCAGATACATTTTATTTTCATAAAATTAAACCCTAGTCAGCAACATTGCAAATACTGACCAAAGGAAATTATGGGAGCCTACAATGGAAGTTGTAAGCTAAAAACTGATGGACATTTGGAGCAATCAGAAAACTAAAACCTATGGAAAAGTTCAAAGGCATTCAAAGATGTTTAATGAGAATATTAGGCATTTTGATAAATATTTGGATAGGCAGTTTGCTTTTATAGAGGAAACCCTTTTGTGATGAAATCCAGAATCTTTTATTAATGAGAATTGGTCAGGCATGACCACATGATGGAAGCAAATTCATATTTTTTTATAAATATAAAGTCATTGTGTTCATTTACTAATATAAATATCATTGAGTAATAATAAGCACAGGCATTGATAAAAATGTGTGGAATGTGTGTACATTTTCTGCCATGTGCTCCTTGATTTATTGCTCATTGAGCTACAGCATTTTTTTCTTATAAGGTATGAGAAGCCCATCTTAAAATATGGACATTTTAAATTTGTGGCTTAATTTGCCAAATTGCATGATACAGGATGATGCTGGTAATACTGATTAATGTGATGCTCTGGAATTCATGTATTATTATTATTATTATTATTATTATTATACTTTAAGTTCTGGGATACATGTGCAGAACATGCAGGTTTGTTACATAGGTATACATATATCATGGTGGTTTGCTGCACCCATCAACCTGTCATCTAGGTTTTAAGCCCCACATGCATTAGGCATTTGTCCTAATGCTCTTGCTCCCCCTTGTCCTCTAACCCCCGACAGGCCCCTGTGTGTGATGTTCCCCTCCCTGTTTCCATATGTTCTCATTGATTGACTCCCACTTATGTGTGAGAGCATGCAGTGTTTGGTTTTCTGTTTCTCTGTTAGTTTGATGAGAATGATGGTTTCCAGCTTCATCCATGTCCCTGAAAAGGACATGAACTCATTCTTTTTTATGGCTGCATAGTATTCCATGGTTATATGTGCAACATTTTCTTTATCCAGTCTATCATTGATGGGCAATTGGGTTGGTTCCAAGTCTTTGCTATTGTAAACAGTGCTGCAGTAAACATAGATGTGCATGTGTCTTTATAGTAGAATGAATTATAATTCTTTGGGTACATACCCAGTAATGGGATTGCTGGATCAAATGGTATTTCTAGTTCTAGATCCTGGAGGAATCAACACACTGTCTTCCACAATGGTTGAACTAATTTACACTCCCACCAAGAGTGTGAAGACATTCCTATTTCTCCACATCCTCTCCAGCATCTGTTGTTTCCTAGCTTTTTAATGATTGACATTCTGACTGGCACAAGATGGTAGCTCATTGTAGTTTTGATTTGCATTTCTCTAATGTCCAGTGATGATGAGCTTTTTTCATATGTTAGGTGGCACAATAAATATCTTCTTTTGAGAAGTGTCTGTTCATATCTTTCACCCACTTTTTGATGGGGTTGTTAGGTTTTTTTCTTGTAAAATTTTTTATGTTCCTTGTAGATTCTGGATATTAGACCTTTGTCAGATGGGTAGATTGCAAAAAATTTATCTCATTCTGTAGGTTGCCAGTTCACTCTGATGATAGTTTCTTTTTGTGTACAGAAACTCTTTAGTTTAATTAGGTCCCATTTGTCAATTTTGGCTTTCATTGCAATTGTTTTTGGTGTTTTAATGATGAAGTCTTTGCCCATGCCTATGCCCTGCATGGTATTATATTGCCTAGGTTTTGTTCTAAGGTTTTTATAGTTTTAGGTTTTACATTCAAGTTTTTATTCCATCTTGCATTAAGTTTTGCATAAGGTGTAAGGAAGGGGTCCAGTTTCAGTTTTCTGCATATGGCTAGCCAGTTTTCCCAACACCATTTATTAAACAGGAAATCCTTTCCTCATTGCTTGTTTTGTCAGGTTTGTTAAAGATCAGATGTTTGTAGATGTTTGGAGTTATTTCTGAGACTTCTCTTCTGTTCCACTGGTCTATGTATCTGTTTTGGTACCAGTACCCTGCTGTTTTGGTTTCTGTAGCCTTATAGCATAGTTTGAAGTCAGGTAACGTGATGCCTCCAGCTTTGTTCTTTTGGCTTAGGATTGTCTTGGCTGTGCGGGCTCTTTTTTTTGTTTGTTTCATATGAAATTTAAAGTAGTTATCTCTAATTCTGTGAAGAAAGTCAGTGGCAGCTTGATGGAAATAGCATTGAATCTATAAATTTCTTTGGGCAGTATGGCCGTTTTCACTCTATTGTTTCTTCCTATCTATGAGCATGAAATGTTTTCCCATTTGTTTGTGCTCCCTTATTTCTTTGAACAGTGGTTTGTAATTCTCCTTGAATAGGTCCTTCACTTCTCTTGTAAGTTGTATTCCCAGGTATTTTATTTTCTTTGTAGCAATTGTGAATGGGAGTTCACTCATGATTTGGCTCTCTGTTTGTCTATTATTGGTGTATAGAATGTTTGTGATTTTTTCACATTGATTTTTGTATCCTGAGATGATGGGCTTTTCTAAATATACAGTCGTTTCATCTGCAAACAGAGACAATTTGGCTTTCTCTCTTCCTATTTAAATACCTTTTATTTCTTTCTCTTTCCTGATTGCCTTGGCCAGAACTTTCAATACTGTGTTGAATAGGAGTGGTGAGAGAGGGCATCCTTTTTTTGGCGCGGGGGGGGGGGGGGGGGGGGGGGGGGGGGGTGGGCGGTGAACAGAACAATAAACACCTTTATTACACGGGTGAAGACAAAACGAGGATTTATTTGCCTTTCCAGACTTTGATTTTCCTAAGATAGAACCCCAACTCTTTGCCCTCTAGCACATAACCATCTGCTCGGCCACACTGTCCCGGCCTGGAAGCAATGCACGCAAGCAGCTTGCCCTGCTGGAACTGCTCCTCCAGGAGACTGATGATTTTGGCATTCTTTTTCCTTTCATCATATTTCTTCTGAATTTTTTTAGATCTTTTTTTGTTTAAAATCTCTTCTTCCTCAGGAGTCAGCTTGGCTCCCTTCTTGCGGCCCAGGGGCAGCGCCTAGTGGGACTCGTACCACTGTAGGTACGGTGTGCTGTCGATAAGCACGATGCAATTCTTCACCAGAGTCTTGGTACGGACCAGCTCATTATTAGATGCATTGTAGACAACATCCACGATCCTTGTTTTACGAGTACAACACTCTGAGCTCCAGGAGAAATTCCCTACGTCTAGCCTCAGGGCACGGTATTTCTTGTTACCTCCCCGCACACGGACTGTGTGGATGCGGCGGGGGCCAATCTTGGTGTTGGCAGCCGGGCACCCCAACTCATACTTCCGCTTCTTGTGGTAGGGCTTTCTCTTGCCCCCGGTTTTGCGGCGCTTGTGCCAATTGTCCCGAGAAATGCCCATAGCTCGGCGCGGGCTGGAAAGAGACGAGAGGGCATCCTTGTCTTGTGCTTATTTTCTAAGGGAATGCTTCCAGCTTTTGCCCATTCAGTATGATATTGGCTGTGGGTTTGCCATTAATAGCTCTTATTATTTTGAGACATGTTCTATCAATACCCAGTTTGTTAAGTATTTTTAGCATGAATAGGTGTTGAATTTCATGGAAGGCCTTTTCTGCATCTATTGAGATAATCATGTGGTTTTTGTCATTGATTCTGTTTATTGATTTGCATATGTTGGACCAGCCTTGCATCGCAGGGATAAAGCTGACTTGATTGTGGTGAGTTAACTTTTTGATGTGCTGCTGGATTTGGTTTGCCAGTATTTTATTGAGAATTTTTGCATCAATGTTCATCAGTGATATTGGCCTGAAATTTTCTTTTTTTGTTATGTCTCTGACAGGTTTTGGTATCAGGATAATGCTGGACTCGTAAAATGAGTTAGCGAGAAATCCCTCTTTTTCTATTGTTTGGAGTAGTTTCAGAAGGAATGGTACCAGCTCCTCTTTGTACTTCTGGTAGAATTCGGCTGTGAATTTGCCTGGTCCTGGGCTTTTTTTGGTTGGCAGGCTATTAATTAATGACTCATTTTCAGAACTTATTATTGGCCTATTCAGGGATTTGACTTCTTCCTTATGTAATCTTGAGGGGGTGTATGTGTCCAGGAATTTATCAATTTCTTCTAGATTTTCTAGTTTATTTGCATAGTGGTGTTCATAGTATTCTCTGATGGTAGTTTGTATTTCTGTGAGATCAGTAGTAATATCCCCTTTATCATTTTTTATTGTGTCTATTTAATTATTCTCTCTTTTCTTCTTTATTAGCCTGGCTAGCCGTCTATCTATTTTGTTAATCTTTCCAAAAAATTAGCTCCTGGATTCATTTATTGTTTGAAAGGGTTTTCATGTCTATTTCTTTCAGTTCTGCTCTGATCTTAGTTATTTCTTGTTTTCTGCTAGCCTTTTTAATTCGCTCTTGCTTCTCTAGTTCTTTTAATTGTGATGTTAGGGTGTCCATTTTAGATCTTTCCCGCTTTCTGACGCGGGCCCCGCTGCTGTCTTCAGCGCTGTCAGGAAGGAACGTTTAATTCTGCTGCACCCTCAGCCGCCCCTTCCTCCGGGTGCTCTGTCCCAGGGAGATGAGAATTTTATCTATAAACCCCTGACTGGGGCTGCTGCCTTTCTTTCAGAGATACCTTGCACAGTGAGGAGGAATCTAGAGAGGCAGTCTGGTCACAGCTGCTTTGCCACCCTGCAGTGAATTCCACACAGTCCAAACTTCCTTAACACTGTGAGGGGAAAACCCCCTAATCAAGCCTCAGTAATGGTGAATGCCCCTCTCCCCACCAAGCTATATCATCCCAGGTTGACTTCAGACTACTGTGCTGTCAGTCAGAATTTCAGACCAGTAGTTCTAAGTTTGCTGGGTTCCGTGGGAGTGGGACCCACTGAACCAGACAACTTGGCTTCCTGGCTTCAGCCCCCTTTCCAGGGGAGTGAAGGGCTCTGTTTCCCTGAGGTTCCAGGTGCCACTGGGGTGTGGGGAAAAAAAAAAATACTCCTGCAGCTAGCTCAGTGTGTGCCTAAACACCTTCCTGGTTTTATGCTTGAAACCTAGAGCCTTGGTCGTGTAGGCATACAAGTTGCAAAAACCGTGGGAAAAGCATAGTATCTGGATAGCACAGTCGCTCATGGCTTCCTTTGACTAGGGGAGGGAGGTCCGCAGCCCCTTGTATGCCTGAGGAGATGCCCTACCTTGCCTCTGCCCGCCTTGGGTGGGTTGCATCCACTGTCTAATCGGTCCCAATGAGATGAATCCGGTACCTCAGTTGGAAATGCAGGTATCACCTGCCTTCTGCGTTCGTCTTACAGGGAGCTGCAGACTGGAGCTGTTCCTATTGGGCCATCTTGCCCAGGAATCAATGATGTTCTGGAATTGTTATCTCTCTCTCTCTCTTTTATTTTATTTTATTTTTTCAAGAGAGTCTCTCTCTGTCGCCATGCTGGAGTGCAGTGGCGCAACTTCAGCTCACTGCAAGCTCTGCTTCCTGGGTTCACGCCATTCTCCTGCCTCAGCTTCCCAAGTAGTTGAGACTACAGGCGCCCACCACCACGCCCGGCGAATTTTTTGTATTTTTAGTAGAGACAGGGTTTCACCGTGTTAGCCAGGGTAGTCTCGATCTCCCAACCTCGTGATTCTCCCGTCTCCGCCTCCCAAAGTGCTAGGATTACAGGTGTGAGCCACCACACCCAGACTATTATCTGTTTTTATGCATTGCTTTTGTTTATTACTTTGAATAATTTTAAGGTAAATGGACAAAATATTTGTTAAGCATTCTGGTTGAAGTGCTGAATATATTTTAACTAAGATTTAAGATTTTAAGATTTACTATAAGCTATAATAATTTAGATTATGCTGTTTTAGTATAGAGATAGAAATATAGATCAATGGTACAGAACAGAGAAACCAGTAAATAACCCAATCAAATATGCCCAACTTATTTTTGACAAAAGTACAATACAATTTTTTTGACAAACGTATTTTTTAAAAAAGTACAATACAACTCAGGAAGAAGGCCTTTGAAACAAATGGTGCTGGAATAATTGGATATCCAGAGGCAAATAAATAAAAGTCGAGCTAAGCTTATACCACAGAAATTAACTCAAAGTAATTCATAAAATTAAATTTTGTAAGTAAAAATCTAAAAAATTCAGAAGAAAATAAAGGGGGACATCTTTGGGACCTATGGCAACGCATGGTATTAAAAGAGTTTTAGACTTGACGTCAAGAGCACAATCCTTAAGAAATAATTAAAAAAAAAAAAAAAGAATAATTTGGGTTACATTTGAACAAACAAACCATATTGAAAGAAACGGGTGACTTTTCTCAATATATTACCACATAAGTTTTGATAAAAATTTTCAAATCCAAGATGCATAGTTTTCCAAATATTCTTTCTAACAAGAGTTACATTTTATACCAAATTTCTCACTAGCTTATTAATTTATGCTATGGACTCTGTTTCCAATATATAGTGTTAGGTGATATAACACATTAATCTGAAAATGTAATGAAATTGTCAAAATATTAGATTCCTATGAATAATAAAAATTTTAGTGTTTACAATATTATTTTCATTTTTTCAAGTATATATATATATATATAAGCAATTTAAATGACAACTTTTGCAAGATTCAGAAAATTGAAAATATACTCTAAATTATCATAATAATGCTAATAGTAGGAATTTCCAATTGAAAATAGGAATTTCAATAAAGAGATAAATATTAAAATGAGATCATTAGAAACTGTAAAATTATCAAAGGAATGTCCACAGCAGACCTTTTAAGAAATTTCAATTTAACAGGACCTATAAGTGGTTAAGAAATACTGTGTTTTGATCCACCATTTATTGCAAATTAGTTGCTTATAATTGAAAACTAACAGAAAACCCAATTATGAAATATTAAAGAATGAAGAAAATTTATTGATTCATTCAAGTGAAAGTGCTGGAAGGAGTTCAGAAAACAGACATGGTTTCATCTGGGATCTGGATTTGTTTTTGCTCCAGCTTTCCTGTGTCTACCAACATGTGGGTACTGGCATGATGTTTAGTCTGGATAATTCATAGTTGAAAATGTCTAGACAAAGGAGCTATTCTCACAACCATGCAACAAAGTTCCAAAGCTTTATGTTGATTGAGACACTATTCATTCAATGCCTGTTTTCTGTGGAATGAAATGTGGTAATTTTACTGGGCATCAATAACTTAATACTCTGGCTCAGATCCCAAGTGAAAGAGACCCCACTTCGTTCTGCAAAACGAAGCCCAGCTAATCCTGCCTGCGTTTTTATAAGGATAGCATTGAGGAGTGACTGTTGGGGTATTTGCTGGGTATTGTGTATCTGTTTCTTAATCAGGGAGACAAGGTGAACTGTGGAATTGGAATAAATTATTGGTGGGATTTATTTGAAGCACCAGAGCTATAGGCCTTGAGTAACTGCTTGAATAATGAGGTTTTCTCTGTGAAAAATTGGGAAAAATATAGATAAGAAAGAAAAAGAAAAAAGAAAATGATGTGATTGAAAGTACTGTGTTTCTCAGTTGCTGGTGCTGTCAGAATTTTGTGAAGAACATGTTATTTTTGTTTGTGAATATTTGATACTTCATATGAAACACTGACAGTACACTGAGACTTGCGGAGCAGATGAAAAGTGAACTTGGCAGAAAAGAAAAGGAAAAAAAAAAAAAGCTCAACTCATCAGGCATCAAAAATAAGCACACGAATCTTGATAAAATACTACATTCCTGCTGGAGTCCTTAGACTTCCTAACTACAATATTTATTTACAAAACAAGTTACAATAAATATATGTACATATATATTTGGTCATAGACACAGAGACAAAAATGGTTTTGTAAATCTCGGTATAAAATATTTAAATAATCAATTGTATCAGAAAATATCAATCTAAAGCAAGCTTTAAGAACTGAACACTTTTTTTTCTACACTTGTGACGCATGAAAAAAGATACAATGGAAGTCATAATATAAAGTGGGGCTTATGTAGTAGTCTGGATATGGGGTATTAATGTTAGGCATAAAGATAAAATAAGAATGAATGTGCGGTATCGAAAGAGATAGTGAAATCAGAAGGCTCCAACGAGCTCAGAGTAACAAAAGGGATGAAAAGAAGTCTGACTTGGGGAAATTCCATAGATAGATTTTGTTTTTGATGGATTTCATTGATAACGTATAGTGGGGGGAGTGACATATCTGATGAAATGATGTTTCCCACAAATAGACTGAGCATGTGCAGTTCAGTCTCTTTGAATATTGGAGCTAGATTTACCCAGAAACAGATTCATTTTTCTTCATCTTCCAATCAAAACGCCCAGCAGGCTTTTATCTTTTGAATTTGACAAACTGATTCTAAATCATATTTAAAAAAATGATAGCTGAAATAAGTTTGAAAAGAATTTAATTAAATAAATTTTGTTACCTGATTTCAAGACTATAAAACTAGTTACCTACAGCATGTTAATGGTGAAAGTATTGATAAATATATTAACGGAACAGAAGAAGGTTTCCAGAATAAACTCACAAATATGTAGTCAATTATTTTTTTCAATAAATGTGCTCAGGTAATTTAATGAAGAAAGGATAGACTTTCCATAAAATGGTGATCAGGAAACTGTAAATTCATAAATCCAAAAAAAATTAATCTGGAGCAATATCTGATATCATGTTTTGCTATATGATCAGATGGATCATATAGCTAAACATAAATTATAAATGTTCTAGAAGGAAATAAGACTGATATTTTAGGACACAAAAACTATTAACAATAAAAATAACAGAAATAATGCATTGGGCTTCATCGCAAAGAAAAACAGTTCTTCAGAAGATAATACTAATAAAAAAATCATACACTGAGGTACAATAGTTTAACATTTGCGGTATAAATTTCTGACTAAAAACCCTTATTCAGAGTACATAATACAGAAAAATGATATATAAAGATGAGATATACAAGTCAATACATGACAAATAATCAGGTCATAAGAATTAAAAAAACTTTAATCAAGAAAACATATCAATGGTCAATGAAAATACGTTGACATAGTGTCCAGGAAATATATTAAAGTCTCAATAATATGCAGCTATAGATGCTAAGAATGGCTGAAATTAAAGAGACCGATTATAATAGAAAGTGTCTCAGAGGAAGTGAGAGTATAAAATTGTAAAAACTTGTAAAACAGGCCGGGTGTGGTGGCTCACGCCTGTAATTACCAGCACTTTGGGAGGCCGAGGCAGGTGGATCACCTGAGGTGAGTAGTTTGAGACCAGCCTGGCCAACATGGCGAAACCCTGTCTCTACTAAAAATAGAAAAATTAGCTGGAAATGGTGGCCCATGCTTGTAGTCCCAGCTACTCGGGAACACGAGACAGGAGGATAGCTGGAACTCGGGAGGTGAAAGTTGCAGTGAGCTGAGATTGCACCATTGCATTCCAGCCTGGGTAAAAAAAAAGAGAAAAAGCTTACAAAACAATGTGACAGTTTCTTATAAAGTTAAACATACACCTAAACAATGACCCAGTAATTTAATTCCTATTTATCCTCAGTGATATAAAAACATATGTACAAAAATGTTCATAGCAATTTCAATCAAAGTAACCAAATATTGGACAAAAGACTAATTGTCTATCTTTAGGCTAATAGATACATCTAGATAATGGAATACCAACTAGCAACTGAAAGGAGTACTGCATTTTTCTAAAAGAATAAATATATAATGCAATTGGGATGAGTGAAAGAAGACTGACATACAATGAAATGTGCACTTCATGCTTCTAGTAAAATTAAGCTCTGGGGGAAAAAAAGCAAAAAAATCTAAGATTTGATGATAAATATCAAATCAATAATTGCCTAGGGTTTAGATGAACTGCAGTGGGGACATGTAATACTTTTGGGGAGGATGCAAAAGTTCTGTACCTTACTGAGGTGTCATTAATATATTTAGTACATTTTCCCATACACATTCATTTATAAAATTAAAATTTGTGCAGTTTATTTTAAGAAAAAATCATACCTCAATAAAGTTTATTTTAAAAAGCAAACAACAGGATTGCTGACATTTTGTTTTAAATGATTTTAGTCTTTTTAAAATATAAAGCTATAATTCTCATCACATTGTCCAACAAAGTCTTACAAAGCCCAAGCAAATTAGAAAGATTGAAAATGATGAGTGTTAGTAGAACACTATATGAAGTGTACAAAGGCTTTAAAACGATTTTCATTGATAAAAGAATTTCGGAAGGTTGAGGCATGTAGAATGGCGTTTTTGGCAGATAGCAAAATCTGAAAAGAAAAAAGGAAATGTGTACATTCACAGGGTGTATTTTTTCTTTGCTTTATAAATCACCATGAATTTGAAAACATACAAGTAATATTAAGAAGAATTATTTCTGGAACTTTTGAGTATTAAGACAAGGCTAGACAGCTTCTTATTTCACAACGTAAGTCATGCTTGGACAAGAATAAATGAACTCTCTAGCAAAAAGACCAAGTTTAGTTTGAAATTATGACCCTGTGACAATTACAAATTTTGTAAAACACTTTCTCTCAGATGTATAAATGATCCTCTTTCTGTCTCTTTTCTCCCTCCTTACCTGCCTCCTTCTTCCCATTAATAACATAAATTCTTGTCAATAAACTTGTGTTCTTATTCTAAATACAATTTATATATAACAATGTGCTGTTATTTTTAATTGAAAAATAGTCCATTGTTATAATAACCTTTTTTATTTCCCTGGATCCCTGGAAATTAATATTTCTCTAACTAAGGTTATTGACTTATTTTTCCCCCTGGCAATGCAGACCTTTAAGTGCAAGTACTGTAAGCAAATATCTTGAGATAAGACTCTGTGTCTCGGAAGGAATTCAGGCCGCAATTCCCAATGTACAGTTAATGAACCATATCGTAAAGACACATATTGCTAGATGATGAAAAGTGATAGACACACAAACATTTGCAGTATTTAGGTAAAGTTTAGGTCAGATGCATTTTGACCCTGACCATCTGGTTATAAGTTACAAATATGTATACAGATCATTTTTAAATACATATTTTGCCTTTGTGATGATGGGTAGATATGTTTCCAGCAAGAATGTTGTTCAAAAGCACACAGTCTACTTCTCTTAAGTATTGCCAGCATAATTTTCATCTACATTCTTTATGTCCAGTCTTAAGCAACAGATTATCAAACCTAAAGAATTTTGTTTGCTTGAAATTGAAAATAGCTTTAATATTATTTTGGTGCACTGTCTTTGTGAGAATGTTGTGTGTATGCGCACATGTGATGTACAGTTTAAAGTGTAAGATTCTACCTGAAATAACTTATTATTTTTAATTAAAAAAATTGAGGCTAATGCTACTGTGAAACACACTGATGATTCTATAACCACTGCACAGTGTGTTTTCTATAAGTGAATAAACATTATGAAACGTTTTAAGTTTTGGCATAAATAAATACTTTGCTTTCTTATTCCATGCCATGAGGGGCATTTACTTTTATGGCTGCCACTTCTGAATCTCATTGAATTTGAACAAAACAATACTAAAGAAGGGATATTCTTTCTGAATGATTGTTATTATCTTCTCAAAAGCTATGCCTTCCATCACTTTTAAACAAAACTGTCACTTTGCAAAATTAGATTGTTAATTTCCATGAGGCGTGAATCTCAATCTTTGTAGTACTTTTTCAATATAATCATTAAGAGAAAGTTCATGAATACTTAATCAAAAAGAGGCATTTGCATCATATAAATACCTCCAATCTCCTATTCTGTATGCAGTGGCTGCATTACCATCTGGCAAAGGTTTCAGTTGACTGAAACTGAAGCAATAAATTAATACAGTAAAAGATACTACCATTAGTTTTAAACCAATTAAAATGCTTGAAGGAGGCTCAATGCATGTTAAAATGTTATGTCTACGTCTGCCAACAGCTATGCACGAAAGCAATATAATGAGCCAACCATGGCTGAAAGGAAGTTAGCAGGAGTCAAGGGTGCTCTTCATTGCTGGCACTTATAACAAAGGCTTACACAATTAAAAAGTAAATACTGGTACATGCCCATGATTATCACAACAACATCCTCAGTTCTCAGGCATAGCATGAAACTTACTGTTTCTTCTTATTGAACATATAAATACCATTGTTTTTCAAATGACAAAGTTTCTGATTTAATGTCTCTAAAAATTTCTACTCGTTGGGATCTATTTAAAAAACTAACATTGCATTTACAAAATTTCCAGAAATCACTTCAAAAGTAGAAAAGATAGATATTTACAACAACATGATTTTGAAAAAAAGAAGTATTTTTCTCTAGTTTTATTTTTTAATGTTGTTTTATGTTAAAGCTAGTTTTTGTGTTAAAAAACAGATAGATAAAAAGAAAGCAGTGAATATTTCATAGAATTTTTTCCATTATGTAGATGATTCTCATAATAATTTCATTTAAGAGATTCAATGTGTATCTATCTGAATTCACACAATAGAGTAAAATGAATTAGAGAACAATTCATTCTCATAAAGAATATCTGGTACATTGGCATAAACTGATAATCAACAAATTAGAAAATCATAAAGTGTACGTTTCTTAAGAAATTTAAAATATTTTCCCAAGGCAAAATGAGATTATCTATATCCACCAAGAATATCTATATCTACCTATCAGTCAGTCAATCATTCATTATCTGTTTAAAATCTATCATCTGTTTCTAGATGGGCAGCATTAATATTCATTATGAATAGAAAAATGCACAAATAGTGTTCCAGTAACTTGAAAAACTCTAAGAACATTCACTTTGTTCCACTTTGATCCACCGTGATCCACTTTGCCTTATCATAGTACTTATAAAATCTAGAAAGCTTTCAATAAATAGTAGTTATCACTATTATCAAGAATATTATTCTACTAGGAAAATATCTATATATGCTATAAGCTATTTAAGTTGATTTAATTCATACCTAAGTTCAATTATATTCCAAAGAAATAAATTGACCCTTCTATTTCTTGTACTCATCCTTTGGTAATCAGAATATGCATCTGATGACAATTTTTAAACACGTGACTATTTTTGTAAACCACTCTGCAATGTATATAACGTTCACTAACAATACTAACATCATAAGAGTGCTATCATTGCAATTTGCAACCCCAAAATGCTATAAAGACAGTTTTTTAGTGATAAATATTAAAACATGGAAAGCTTACAATATTGTTTCCTATGCTCATCAAATATGAATTGAATACATTATTATTATGGTAGTTTTGGGGTATAGTACACTTGCGTGAATCATTATTATAATAATCTATATCTAATTTGCATAATATCAATCAATTAGCATTCAATAAAATGCCTTTATTTTAAAATAATATTTTTGTAACTTCAAAATAAGTAAGATGGTGATTAAACTTGTATTTCCTGAACAAACATCATTTATAACATAATTCCTAAGCACATTAGTGTTTGTAATGTGATCATAAAAGGAGACTTTTCATTGAAATACAGGCAGATACAATGTTATATTTCATATAAAGAGGTTAAATCATCGCAAGGTTAAAAAAATACATTTCTTCTGCCAATTAAATATTCAAAATGTTAACAATATTAAGATTACGCTATTATGTGATCATTATCCCTTTTTGGAGATCCCACAACCTCCATTGTATTAATTTTGTTTCTATTTAAATTCTACTTAACTTTTGCCATATGGGCCATAAACTATGCAGAATTGAACATAGGATAACAAGGTAAGATCAATAAGTAGGGGGAAAATAGAAGTGCCATTTTTTTCCTTCCCATCACCCCTGTCTCCAGCTTCTGGTAACCATCTTTTTAATCTCTACATCTATGAATTCAACTTTATTATATTTCATATAAAAATGATATATTCTATTTGTCTTTCTGTGCCTGGCCTATTTTAGTTACCATAATGCGTTTCATATCCATCCTTGTTGCAAATGGCAAGATTTCCCCTTTTTAAAGTCTGAACAGTACTCCATTGTGTGCATATCTCACATTTTTTTATCTATTCACCCATAGATGGACACTTAGGTTGATTCCATGTCTTGGCTATTGTGACTAATGCTGCAATGAACATGGAATTGTGGACATCTCATCAACATATTGATTTCAGTTCCTCTGAAAATTCCAGAAATGGTATTTCTAGATCACATGGCAGTTCTAGTTTTAGTGTTTTGAGAAAGCTTCATACCATTTTCCATAATGGTTGTACTAATTTACATTCCCACCAACAATATATAGGAGTTCCCATTTCTCTTCATCCTCTCCAATACTTAGCTTTCATCTTCTAAAAATATCATTTTAATAGATGTGAGGTGGTATCTCATTGTGGTTTTAATTTGCATTTTTTTCTAGTGATTAGTGATGCTGAACATTTTTTTTTTTTCATGTACCTGTCGATCATGTGTATTTCTTCTTACGAGAAATAATGTGGCCATTTTTTTAATCAAGTTATTTGTTTTCTGGCTATAGGGTTGCTTGCATTCCCTATATTTTGTAAATATTATTTCCCTTATCGGGATATGTAGCTTGCAAATGTTCTTTCACATTTGTAGGTTTTCTCTTCACTGTGTCAATTGTTTCCTTTGCTGTATAGAAGCTTTTAGTTTTATTTAATCCTATTTGTCTAGTTCTGTTTTGTTGTCTGTGTTTTGGGGGTCATTCACCCCTTATGTTTTCTCCTAGTAGTTTCAATTTTTATTTTTACTTATAATATTTTTCTTTTCTTTCCTTTTTTTTTTTTTTTAAGACTGTCTCACTCTGTCACTCAGGTTAGAGTGCAGTGGTGTGACCATAGCTCACTGCAACCTCAAATTCCTGGGTTCAAGGAATCCCCCCCACCTTAGCCTCCCAAGTAGTTGGAACTACAGGCATGAACCACTATGCTCAGCTATTTTTTTTTTTTTAAGTCTAAATTAATTAATTTATTTTTGAGACAGGGTCTCACTGTGTTCCAGACTGGAGTGCAGTGTGGTGAAATCACAGCTCACTATAGCCTTGACCTCCCAAGTTCAAGAGATCCACCCACCTCAGCCTCCTGACTAGCTGGGGCTACAGGAGCACACCATCACACCTGGCTAATTTAATTTTTTTTTTTTTTTTTTTTTTTTTTTTTTTTTTTTTTT